>NC_081822.1:25075000-25375000 GCF_030704535.1 Vitis vinifera | reverse complement strand
TGTGTGTGCTGCTCTCCTGCCCTCTTTCCAATCCTTAATTCTGTCCGTTGGGGCCCCACAGAATTACCTACCAAAAATTTATGAATCTGCTCCCGAAAATCTCCAGAAAACGTCACCAAAATCTGAACTTGTGTTGACTTTCTTTCATCAATAGAAAAATGGTGCCTTGCTAGTGAATTTATTTTGATTTTTATGATGCAAGTGGTCCCATGTTCTCAAAGAAATATCACACCCCCCACCCCCCCAGGATCTCCAGCTGAACTGGTGTTTTCTTTTGATTCAGTGCACCCCCCCAAAATCAGAATATGGTGGCACATTGTTGCAGATAACTGTGATGCCTCCCCAACTGGTGTGCTCTCCTTGAATAGGATCTCGTTTGTGTGTGAATCTGGTTGTCCTCCATTGATGTGCCTTGAAGATACAGTTTGTCAAGTTTGGTCCAGTTCCTAATTAAATAAGGTATTTTCCCGGATAAATTATTCCCATGGCCAAGGACACTATTGGCTTGGCTCTTGTTTATGTACCTACTGTCAATGGTCAACCAACCACGCCCACTTGTTCTTGAATCATAGCCATTAATTCCAAATCCAGAACCTGTCCGGAATGCATTCCCATACTGGTCGTACATCCTATTGTTTGCGTACATGCAGCTCATGAATCCAGAAGCCTGTCCCAAGCTAGATGTCGGCCTTGCATGCATCAATTGCAGAATAGGGTGAAAATCCATTTAGGAATCTCTTGAATACAAAACCCTTAATCAGATATAGACCCTCAGAGTCCAACCCTGCACCATAGATCGATATCAAAACCCGTTCCCAATAATCCTTCCCCAATGCGTGCTCTAAGTGTATCAAGAATGGTGCGGTTGGTTGATGGTTCCCTTCCCAAAGACGTTAATTTCTCTATAAAAAAAAATAAAAAAAATCCACCTTTCATTCGTGAATCCACCCTCCAACCTTCCTTCAATGATCTCCTCCAGAACGTTGGAGATCTCCTCCTCTCATCTCTCCTCCTTTGACCCCAAACCAGCTTGTTGTATTCTCCCCCACTTGCACTCAATCTCCCACGTATTCTCCCTAAACCAGCCTGTTGTTTGCTCCCCTCCTTGCTTAGTCAATCCCCGGTTCCTCTAATCAGTCTTGTTGACTCCACCAACATGGAAAAAACCCCTCACCAGTCCGAAGAGAGCCCGCAATCTTCTGTGTCAGTCCAGCATAATCAAAATGAACCTAGCCTTCATTCTATCCTTATGCACACCGAATATCTTCTTTTCACCTGTCAAAACCAGCTTTGGTAAGTTTCTTGAACACAACCTTCCCTAAAACATTTCTATCTCCTCTTTCTTCATTTTTTTCATATCCGTCTTGGGCTGAATGTTCTTTCAAATCACGGTTGAACCTCTCTTCCAAAGAACCATGCAATAATAATAATAAAAAACAAAGTCATCCAATTATAAAAATAAAAATAAAAATAAATAAATAAATAAATAAATAAAAGATTAATTATATGCATGCACAAGATAACCAAAATATTATTTCATGATAAAGAAGCATAACATTAGTATCATATAATTTCCTAAAAAAATAAAAGAACAAATAAATAAATAATCTAGAACCTACTTAAAACAAAAATTAAACAAATAGAATTCCAGAAGACAAACCTTAGTGCACTAAGCTTAAAGAACTATCCAAGGGATCTTAAGTGGGCCTAAGGTGGTGCTTAATGGGCCAAGTGCATCTAAACATGCCTAGGGTGCCTAAGTGAGCCTAAGGTGGTGCCTAATAGGCCATGTGTGCCTAAATGGACCTAGGGTGCCTAAATGGGCCTAGGGTGCAAGTGAACCTAAGTCTAAATTAGGTATTCCAAGAGTCACAATGAGGTTAGATAAATCCTTCAACCAAAGTCCCCAAGGTGGTTCAGAAAAGATAGGCTACACGAGTAGTAATAGGCCACCAGGGAATTGTCGTAAAGTACCGAACAAATACCTAATAGGACATGTGCTAGGAGGACAAAATGAAGGGTCTACAATTGCTCTTATTATCATTCACCTTTATTTATTTATATTATTTATTATTAATCTCAGAAGTCCATGAAAGCAAATATATCAAATTCCTACCAAATTCCTATCAAATTGCTTCACAAAGGATGCCCATGTACAACCCTTGTATAGTTAGGTGATTACTACTCAAAAAGTGCTATTTGATAGCTTGTAATTAACTCTTTTAAACACTTTTGAGTAGTAGTTATTGTCTTTTAACCCAATTAACATGTTAAGGACCCTTGCAATCATTTCTAATCAAATTGTGTAAGTTTTGGTGTTTTTGTTAGTAATTTGATCACCAAAACAATCCAAGAATGAGGGAGAATTGTATATAGTTCATGGCAAAGCAATGAAGAGCTCAAATTCATGAAGAACCAAGCTTTGGAGCTCCATAGCCCTTTGCCAAAGTCGTTCAAAGTATGCAAGGAGAGAAGCATGGAGAAGAGGAAAAACAGAGTGAAGAAAACAGAGGACAAGCAGCTACAGTCTTCATGCGCACTTTTGGAGCACTTCCCGAAGTCCATTTTCTACATTCTATATACCATTTCAAAGCTCAGGAAGTCAAGAATCCAATGCTTCAAACGGTACGCGATTCGGAGTTGAAACGAAGGAGTTACAGCCATTGCAAGCAGATCACTCCAAAGTGTTGCGAAATCAGCCTTTTGTTGCGAGAATTTCGCAGCCTTTTTGTACAGTGCTATGGAATTCCTCCTGAAGCCACCCGATACATGCCGCAAGCTAGAACGCTGAGAACCTCAAGGTGGAAGCCAACTTAGCAGCCCTGCGAGTTCAGCTTGTTGATGCGAAAATATTTCGCAGCCCTCTTGAGTGTCTGCGAAATCTCGCAGACACCATTTTCTCCTGCGAAATGGTCCTTAGTGCTTCCCGATATTTTTGCACCGACTCTTTTGGATATTTTTCTTCAGATATTTTTGTATAAATTTCCATTCTTCTCCTTGTAAGCCACCAACCACAAGATTTCTTAGCTAGGAAGGTTGGAAAAACTCCTCTATATATATTCCCTTGCATCCACTGTAAAAGAGGGAGGAGGACCATATATGTAATCCAATATATAGAATCAAGGAACAGAGCACTTGCTCTGTTTTTCATATATATTCTTGTCTTCTCTTTCATTTTCATTTTCTAGCCAACCAAACTCTGAGGATTTTTCCTCAGAGGATGAGAGGCTAAGCTTTTTGTCTCTTGGAGCTAAGGTAGCCGGGTAAGTTTCCACATGCATAATTTGGATGTTTTGTTGTTTTAGTTTTTAATGAAGAGAAAGTGTAACCCGTTAGTGATTTCTATGTTTTTAGTTAACTTAAAACACCTTAGAGTCACCTGGGCCAACACTTGGTAAGGCAAGTGATTTCCAACCATGGAAATGCACTAGTTTACCCCTTGCGAGCCTTTGGGAGGTGACTTGAAGGTAGGATTTTCTAGAATAGCCAACACTTGGTAAGCTTTTGGACTCCAAGGAGACATCCATTAGTTATCTCTTGCGAGCTTTTGAAGGGAAGTCCAAGGTTAAAGATCATCTTGAATGGTAAGTGCTCGTGAGAGGCATGAACCATTGCAAGTTGCATCAGTGAGAGGGATTTAGTGTTTGAACCCATTAATGGGAAGCATTTGTACATCACCGGTTAGAGAATTAACTATATGTTAATTCTCTAATGCGAGGAAAAGAAACAAGTGACCGGAACTCCCCCTTTTTGCATGAGGAACCTGAGCCTAGTGATCTAAACTCCAAGAAACATCTTTCTTTGTAAGTAAAATCAGTTACTATTTTTGGTTAGTTTAAAACCGAACTTTTTCCATTTAAACAAGTTTATGTTTTCTTTTAAAGCTAACCTTGAAATGAAAAGACACCAATTCATCTTTGAATTAATATCAATTGTGAAGTGAAAACCCATCCCAGTGAACGATCCTAGAGCCACTATGCTATAGTAGCTTTGTCTTTGCTACCCTAGTATATGGTGTAATAGGTTATAAATTTTGTTGATTACTCCCTCAATCAAGGAGCACCAGCTGGACACGAATCAGCTGAGACACCAATTGGGCACGAATCAAATGGCGCCGTTGCCGGGGATCGAACCTCGAATCAAATGGTGCCATTGCCACTGCCGCTACTAGGGACGAATCAAATGGCGCCGTTGCCGGGGATAGTGCCACTTTACAATGATATCACCTTTCTAGAATACTTGTGATCTTCATCACAAGTTTGGTGACTTTTCTTTTCCTTTTACTAACTCTTTTTATTTCTTTATTGTTCATATTTTAGTATACCTTTTATTTAGTTTTTAGTTTACCTTAATTTTTTTTTTCTTTGAATTATTTTTCTTTTGTTTTCTTTTGTGTTCTCTGTTTTTAATTCACAATTTGCTAGTTGTGCATCCCATATTGAATACCATAGCAGAGGAAGCCATGAACTTCATGAGTTATGTGGCTGAAGTCTCAAGAGGATGGGATGAACCAAATGCTCGAGATATGGGAAGAATGACGTCTCAACCTAAAGCTAAGGGTGAGATGTATATTTTGAATGATGGTATGAACATGAAGGCAGAGATTGCAGCTATGGAAAGGAGATTGGATAAGCTAGAAATGAACCAGATGCAAGAAGTGCAAGCCATCTCTCAGACACCATTGCAAGCTATGCCTTGTGCCATTTGTCTATCTTATGAGCACTTGGTGGATGAGTGTCCTACCATTCCAGCCGAGAGGGAAATGTTTGGTGATTGCAACACCTACAATTCCAATTGGAGGGACCATCCAAATTTCTCTTGGAAACCACAGCCGCCTCAGTACAAGCAATATGTTCAAGCACTTCCGCAAGCCTCAAGCCTTGAACAAGTTATGGTGAATCTTTGCAAGTTCGTGGGAGATTTTGTTGGAAAGCAAGAAGCCATCAATGCTCAAATCAATCAAAGAATTGACAATATGGAGAGTACTTTGAATAAAAGGATGGATGAAATGCAAAATGATATGGCCCAAAAGTTAGATATTCTCCAAGATTCAATCTCAAGGCTTGTCAACCTCAACATAGTGCAAGAGAAAGAAAACTCTCCTTCTCAACCTTGTCAAAATTCTATGAGTATCCATGAAATGGAGGCTAAGGAGGGAAAACCTTCACAAAAGAAGGAAGTCAAAGAAGTGATCATTCTGAGGAGTGGTAAAGAGGTTGATCTGCCCACATGCAAGCTAGAGCATAAGGTAGAAAGTGAAACAGAGAAAGAAAAGAGGGAGGAAATCAAAGGAAAGAAAAAAGGGGAAAGCATAGAGAAAGATGACTATGATTTTGATATAGATGAAGAACCACAGAAGATAGTCATCAAGGAAGAATTGATGAAGAAACACATGCCTCCACCTTTTCTCCAAGCTTTGTATGGGAAAATCATACAAACCAAGTCTCAATTGAAGGATGCAAACTTCATATGGGATCCGGGCAAGCTAAATCAGGAGCAAATTTTTTGATGGACTTAGTCTTTTTAAAGACTAGCTAGTCCATATCTTTTTGTTTTGTTAATTTCTTGTTTTAATTTTGATTTCAATGCTTTAATTTTGATTTCAATGCTTTAATTTTGATTTCAATGCTTTAATTTTGATTTCAATGCTTTAATTTTGATTTCAATACTTTAATTCTAATTTGTTTTGATGTAATATAGGTTTTTGGATGATCAAAATCAAGAGGAATTGCAAAGAAATTGAAAAAAAAAATCGGAGCAAAATCGGAGCAAAATTGGAGTCAAACGGAGCGAAAACAGGGGAGAAACAGGGGAAAAACAGGGGTCTGCGAGATTTCGCAGCCTCTGCGAAATGGCATTTTGTTGCCAAACCATTCCGCAACACTGTAGAAGTCTCTGCGAAAATTTTCGCAGCTGCGAAACCCATTTTGGCACACGAGTGCCACTTCGCAGCACAGGAGCATCTGTTTCGCAGCTGCGAAACGCATTGCGAAGTGAAAAAGCCTGATTTCGCAACAAAAGTCCCATTCCGCAAAGGATTTCTCGGCTGCGAAAGCACTTTTGTCACACGAGTGCCATTCCGACGCACAGTGACCCTCATTTCGCAGCTGCGAAACGGCTGCGAAGCTCCAAAGCGTGAAAATTCTCAATTTCGCAGCCAAAGTCCCATTCCGCAGGGTATTTCGCGGCTGCGAAAGCAATTTTGGCACACGAGTGCCATTTCGCAGCACAGTGACCCTCATTTCGCAGCACAGTGACCCTCATTTCGCAGCTGCGAAATGGCTGCGAAGTTCCAAAACGTGAAAAATCCCAATTTCACAGCCACACCCCTATTTCGACAATTGTTGGACACATTTCGATCACTTCCCGAAGTTCAAATTATGCATGCAATATCTCATTTGAAAGCTTGGGAAGTCACGAGTCCATAGCTTCAAACGGTACTTGATTTGGATTTGAAACGGAAAAGTTATGGCCATTTGAAGATGACTGTGCAAACCATGAGCGGAAATGTCGCACCTCAATTTCGCTACTGTTGGACACATTTTTGAAGCACTTCTTGGAGCTCAAATTATGCATACGATATCTCGTTTCAAATCTTGGGAAGTCAGGAGTCCAGCGCTTCAAACGGTATGCGATTTGGAGGTGAAATGAAGAAGTTATGGTCGTTTGAAGACAAGCGCGCAAAGCTGAGCGGGAATTTCGCAGCCGAGACGCCATTTGGAAGGGTGTTTCGCAGCTGCGAAACCACTTTTGGCACACGAGTGCCAATTTGCAGCATAGTTCCTTTCATTTCGAAGCTGCGATACGGCTGCGAAATCACCTTTGAGCTATGAAATCACTTTTAAGCTGAGAAATGGGCTGTGAGAATTCCCCTCCTCTACGAAATCCACCCCTTGCTGCGAAAATGCTCCAAGCTTTAGAAATGGGCTGCGAAATTGCCCATTGCCTGCAAAATGATCTCCAAACTTCAAAATGGCTGCGAAATCACCTCCAAACATCGAAAAGGCCTTCAAATTGCGAAATTGACTTGTGAAATGGAGGGTGATTTGCAAAAACACTTTGCAAAGCCAAGGGAAGTTGCTAAAATGCCAACAGAGCCCTGCAACCATGCATATGAAGAGGAGAGCCCCCCACACCCTAGGATCACACACACCAAGCCTCTCACTCCATTTCTAACCTCCTTAAACCATCAAATCTCATAGCTCCAACTGAGAGCTCCAGTTGAGGAGACTATGCCACTTAAGGAGACTACCTGAACAGAGGCCAAAGTCCTGATCCAACCCACTCAAGAGGCCATCACAGACACATCAGTTCCACATGACCCTACCATTACTTGATCATCTCTTTATTTTTTTGTCTTTACATATTATATTAGTATAGATAATTCCATGTTTTGATGTCTTATATTCTGAGATTGGATGTATTACTGATGATACATCATACATAGACATCATTTTTGTTTAAACTTAGCATTTTTCTATTTCCTCTACTCACTAACTCTTATGTTTTCTTTGAAACATGTGGTTTCTCCTATACGACTCAGACTCCATGTCACTAAAGAGGTACCACTTCCTCCCTATTTTTTAATCGCTTTTGTCACATTGAGGACAATGTTCAGCTTGGTTGGGGGGAGAGTTGAGGAAGTAAGTATTGTTAATAATGCTAAGTTATTTTGGTTATTTAGTTGCTTTTTGCTTAATTTTAAAAATTTTTGCTTTAAACTCCATGGATATTAAGGATTAACTCTCAAAATTAAATGAGAGAAGTCGAGTTTCAACTTGATTACATGAGTCTTAGAGTTTGTATTATGCTCTTCTAAAAGTTGATGAATTGTTGAAACTCCCATTGCATGCAAACTTATCTCTTCCACCTTAAGCTATTCACACACACACATTAGATTCCGGTTATAAGATGTGAAACTATCTCACCCTCTAAGCTTGAGAAATCATAATTTGACACCTTTAACCTCTCTTTAATAGTGTTGGGACACCTCATAAAGACCAATGAGTCTTTGAAAAAATAGAAAAAAAAAAAAAAAAGAAAAAGAAAAAAAAAATATACAAAAAAAAAATATAGAATAAACTTCTTTGCTTGCCTTGAAACCTGAGCATGGTCCGAAGGGGTGGCGAAAGCCTTTAAAGCCTGGTGCCCTAAGCCTTTATTGGTTGGGAGTCACCGATCCTCTGCTTGTTACATGGGTGAATTGGTTAAGTTTAGTAAGTGAAAAGAATTGTGAATAAGAGGTGCGTTCCTAGCCTATCAAGAGATGGTTAATTTTGCTAAGCTTAAAGAAAGACTTAGGTTGGGGGGAGATGATAGTTATCCATACTATACTTGGAAGCTAATCACATTAACACTTAGCTTTTAGTGGAAGAATTTGATTTGGATCTTTTGAGAGTGGAAATTCTTTTGATGCTTAAACTTGCATAATATCCATTCTTTGTACTCTATGATCAAGTGAATGCTTTGACAACTCTAATTATAGGTTGAGTTTTACATCTTTATTGATCCATGGATGTCCATCATGCCACTCATATCATTTTTTGGAGTGATTTGCATGATCCCTTTTATGTATATTATTATAGTTTACTTAGTTTTTATCTCCTCCATTGCTAAGGGACTAGCAATATGTCAGTTGGGGGGAGTGATTACTACTCAAAAAGTGCTATTTGATAGCTTGTAATTAACTCTTTTAAACACTTTTGAGTAGTAGTTATTGTCTTTTAACCCAATTAACATGTTAAGGACCCTTGCAATCATTTCTAATCAAATTGTGTAAGTTTTGGTGTTTTTGTTAGTAATTTGATCACCAAAACAATCCAAGAATGAGGGAGAATTGTATATAGTTCATGGCAAAGCAATGAAGAGCTCAAATTCATGAAGAACCAAGCTTTGGAGCTCCATAGCCCTTTGCCAAAGTCGTTCAAAGTATGCAAGGAGAGAAGCATGGAGAAGAGGAAAAACAGAGTGAAGAAAACAGAGGACAAGCAGCTACAGTCTTCATGCGCACTTTTGGAGCACTTCCCGAAGTCCATTTTCTACATTCTATATACCATTTCAAAGCTCAGGAAGTCAAGAATCCAATGCTTCAAACGGTACGCGATTCGGAGTTGAAACGAAGGAGTTACAGCCATTGCAAGCAGATCACTCCAAAGTGTTGCGAAATCAGCCTTTTGTTGCGAGAATTTCGCAGCCTTTTTGTACAGTGCTATGGAATTCCTCCTGAAGCCACCCGATACATGCCGCAAGCTAGAACGCTGAGAACCTCAAGGTGGAAGCCAACTTAGCAGCCCTGCGAGTTCAGCTTGTTGATGCGAAAATATTTCGCAGCCCTCTTGAGTGTCTGCGAAATCTCGCAGACACCATTTTCTCCTGCGAAATGGTCCTTAGTGCTTCCCGATATTTTTGCACCGACTCTTTTGGATATTTTTCTTCAGATATTTTTGTATAAATTTCCATTCTTCTCCTTGTAAGCCACCAACCACAAGATTTCTTAGCTAGGAAGGTTGGAAAAACTCCTCTATATATATTCCCTTGCATCCACTGTAAAAGAGGGAGGAGGACCATATATGTAATCCAATATATAGAATCAAGGAACAGAGCACTTGCTCTGTTTTTCATATATATTCTTGTCTTCTCTTTCATTTTCATTTTCTAGCCAACCAAACTCTGAGGATTTTTCCTCAGAGGATGAGAGGCTAAGCTTTTTGTCTCTTGGAGCTAAGGTAGCCGGGTAAGTTTCCACATGCATAATTTGGATGTTTTGTTGTTTTAGTTTTTAATGAAGAGAAAGTGTAACCCGTTAGTGATTTCTATGTTTTTAGTTAACTTAAAACACCTTAGAGTCACCTGGGCCAACACTTGGTAAGGCAAGTGATTTCCAACCATGGAAATGCACTAGTTTACCCCTTGCGAGCCTTTGGGAGGTGACTTGAAGGTAGGATTTTCTAGAATAGCCAACACTTGGTAAGCTTTTGGACTCCAAGGAGACATCCATTAGTTATCTCTTGCGAGCTTTTGAAGGGAAGTCCAAGGTTAAAGATCATCTTGAATGGTAAGTGCTCGTGAGAGGCATGAACCATTGCAAGTTGCATCAGTGAGAGGGATTTAGTGTTTGAACCCATTAATGGGAAGCATTTGTACATCACCGGTTAGAGAATTAACTATATGTTAATTCTCTAATGCGAGGAAAAGAAACAAGTGACCGGAACTCCCCCTTTTTGCATGAGGAACCTGAGCCTAGTGATCTAAACTCCAAGAAACATCTTTCTTTGTAAGTAAAATCAGTTACTATTTTTGGTTAGTTTAAAACCGAACTTTTTCCATTTAAACAAGTTTATGTTTTCTTTTAAAGCTAACCTTGAAATGAAAAGACACCAATTCATCTTTGAATTAATATCAATTGTGAAGTGAAAACCCATCCCAGTGAACGATCCTAGAGCCACTATGCTATAGTAGCTTTGTCTTTGCTACCCTAGTATATGGTGTAATAGGTTATAAATTTTGTTGATTACTCCCTCAATCAAGGAGCACCAGCTGGACACGAATCAGCTGAGACACCAATTGGGCACGAATCAAATGGCGCCGTTGCCGGGGATCGAACCTCGAATCAAATGGTGCCATTGCCACTGCCGCTACTAGGGACGAATCATTAGGCATATGGACTTGCACAATTAGTGTACATTCCTTGTACCATGGAGTACAAATGTCTATGGGATGAGTATGTGATGAAAGAGTGCGTGTAAGGGAAGTTTCTTGTCCTTAGGTGAGGAAAATATGTAAGGGAATGGTTCATAATTAATTAAAATCATTCACAAAGGGTTGTCTTATACAATCCTTGTACACTTAGTGCATTGCCCTTGTACTATTAGTGTAACACCCTTGTATAATGATGCAAATTTTATACACCTCATAGTAAATGTGTGCCCATAGGTGTCTTAACCATGTTTGCAGTGGTTTGACAAGAGAAAAAGTCAAAGCATTTGAATCCGAAACCCATTCCCTAATCATCATTAGTGGGATAAGTATTTAAATTGTCATTTGCGAGTGTAAGAACGTCTATGGGATGAGCCTATGAGGAAGAAGTGTGTGTAAGGAAGTTCCCTATCCTTAGGTGAGGAAAATATGCAAGAAAGGAGTTCAAAATTAATTAAAATTATTTACAAAGGGTCGCCTTGTACACCCCTTTTACACTTAGTGCAGTGCTTTTGTATAGTTAGTATAACATTGTTGTATAGTGGCATAAATTCTAGACACCTCATAGTGAATGTTTGCCTATATTGTGTCTTAACCATGTTTGTAGTGGTTTAGTAGGAAAAAGGGCAAAGCACTTGAACTGAAGTCCACTCCCTTATCATTATTAATGGGGTAGGTATTAGAATTGTTATTTGCAAGTGTATAAACATCCATGGGATGAGTGTGTGCAAGGGAAGTTCCTTATCCTTGGGTGAGGGAAATATGTAAGGGAGTGATTTAGAATTAATTAAAATTATTCACAAATGACTACCTTGTACACTTAGTGCATTATCCTTATACAGCTGTGTGGACCCGCATTTTTCACGTGCGTCCCCACTCAATCGGCGAGACTCGCTTTTTATTTGTGAAAAATAATTTTTGGAAAAGTCAGAGTCGCCACTTATTTTATTTTTATTTTAAAAGGAAAATAAAACAAGAAATAAAACCCTAAAAAAAATGACTCCATAATTTTTGGAAAAGCGTGTCTTTGAAAAAACCCGAGTCTAAGTCCGGGGATCAAGTTACTTATTGGGAAGGTACCTCTAGGAGGTAGCACCCCTCTAAGCCCTAAAGAGGTCTCTACTAACTAAATTGGGGGTAATGTGACAATTAATTGATTAATTGGGGATACCTAGATAGACTAAGGTGATTTCAAAAAATAACATGCCAAATATGATCAAATTGCCATAAAAGAGAGTTAGGGTGCATACCTGGACGGCTTCTCAAAGCGCTATCATAAAACTTGAAAGTTAGTATTGAGATACATCACACAACATGCATTTTATCAAAGATAATCAAACAATTATCAAATATATATCAAGGCAATCAAACAGGATAGCAAGCATGGACATAGTACGCAACAACAATCATATTCATAGGGTTTAGAAAGTGGGTATTAGGGAACGTATCTGGATAGCATATATAACTCCTAATGCGCTTCCTCGGGACATGGGGTTAGATAATAAATCCTAGCATGCTTATCTAATTAATTAGCAAAAATTATCAGAATATGGAATAATTAATTATCATATATATCTTGTATACAATTCCTAAATAGAAAAATGTAAATATGATTACAATAAATAGCAGGGTGGTAGCAAAAATAAATTTTGAAAAGATTTTCTTATGTAGGGGTTTCACCAATTCCCCAAATTAATATACACGAATTTAGCCTAAAATTATCTCATTTATTTGGGACCACAAGCTTTGATTTGCGTTTTGTTCAAAACCAAAATTTTTGTTGAAAATTGAGAAGGATGCGAACCGATTAAGATACGGTTGCATATTATTTTTTTAAAGAAGAAAACAGATTTTGATTCTAGGGGCTTTAAATGAATTTAAAAAAAAAATCTTAAAAGGGGTTTTTTTTTTTTTTTGAGAAAAAGAGTTTTGTTTTAAAACAAAGGAAATTAATTTTTAAAATAACAAAAATAGAAAACAAAATATCAATCAAAACAAAAGGGAACAAAGATCAAGAAATAAAGATTTTAGGAAATCTTGTCAATTAAAGTGGTGAGAGTAAAGGCCAACCTTCATGGATTTCCAGTGGCCCTAAAAAAAAAATAAAAAATTGACCAACAATCACTAAGGCAACAAATTTATGACTTCCTAATCAAACAAACTAACAAAATTATCATCCAAAAACTAACATTTAGATTTCAAGAAACACATGAATAACTAAAATTAAACTAATTGGAATTAAAAATGTAAACTTTACCTCACAAGATCAATTAAACTAGAGAATTAAGATCAATAACTCATTCAAATTAAAAATAAACTAGAATTTAAATTAATCGGAATTACAAATATAAACTTTACCTTACAAGTCCAATTAAACTAATAGATTTAAGATCAATAACTCATTCAAATTAAAAATAAATTAGAATTTAAACTAATTAGAATTAGAAATATAAACTTTACCTTACAAGTCCAATTAAACTAATAGATTTAAGATCAATAACTCATTCAAATTAAAAATAAATTAGAATTTAAACTAATCGGAATTAAAAATATAAACTTTACCTTACAAGACCAATTAAATTAATAGATTTAAGATCAATAACTCATTCAAATTAAAAATAAACTAGAATTTAAACTAATCGGAATTAAAAATATAAACTTTACCTTACAAGTCCAATTAATCTAATAGATTTAAGATCAATAACTCATTCAAATTAAAAATAAACTAGAATTTAAACTAATCAGAATTAAAAATATAAACTTTACCTTACAAGTCCAATTAAACTAATAGATTTAAGATCAATAACTCATTCAAATTAAAAATAACTAGAATTTAAACTAATCGAAATTAAAAATATAAACTTTATCTTACTAGTCCAATTAAACTAATAGATTTAAGATCAATAACTCATTCAAATTAAAAATAAACTAGAATTTAAACTAATCGGAATTAAAAATATAAACTTTACCTTACAAGTCCAATTAAACTAATAGATTTAAGATCAATAACTCATTTAAGTTAAAAATAAACTAGAATTTAAACTAATCGGAATTAAAAATATAAACTTTACCTTACAAGTCCAATTAAACTAATAGATTTAAGATCAATAACTCATTCAAATTAAAAATAAACTAAAATTAAACTTAAAATATAAACTTTATTTAAACTTTCATGTAGATTAAAATAAACTAGCATAGAACTAATGAATTGCAATCATAAAAGAGAGACATTTAATCTAAGAAAAATAAAAGATTATTCGAAATCGAGATTTAAAAGAATTTATCTCAAACAATTAATTAAACCAATCAACTAAAACCCAAACTAAAAAGAAATACTGTATCAAAAATCCAAAAACTAACTTGTATTGTATCGAAAAAAATACTCTCTTGATGTGTCAAAATGGCAGCCCAATTAGTCCCTCAAGTTCTCTACCGCTCCTCCCAAAAAACTCTTGCGTGTGTTGATCTACCCAAAAAAAAAAGTCTCATTGCCAAAGAAAAAGTCCCACCGTCCTTCTTCTATTCCTTTTTGTCCCATTTATATGGCAACCTATCCTTTTCATGGAATATTTTATTTCCTTTTGGGATATGTATGTGGATATATGGAAAGTGATGTTTTAATTGCAAAGTGGTATTTTAACTTTTATGGAAAGTGCTTTTCTATTTTATATACATCATAATTCAAAAATAAAAAAAAATAAAAAAATATTAACAAACCTTTTTAAAGGTAATAATAATAATAATAACTTATCAAATTGGTATAAACAAATATATATATATATATATATATATATTAAAAAACTTAACTTACCAAAAAAATATATTAAAAGCACTTTAAGAAAATAACCAAATAAAATAAAATAAAATACAAAATAACTTACTAAAAATATTTATTAACGTACATATTAGTAAAAACATTTAATAGTAATAATAATAGTAATCATAAAAAGAGATAAGATAATTGATCACATGCAATCTTGTAAAAACAAATAAATAGATAACAATAAACAAATAGCTAAACAAATATAATAAATAAATAACTAATAAATAAATAGATAAATGAATAAGAAATCAAGCTCATGCAAGTGTTAAGAAATACAAATCATGCGAACTATGCAAGTCATATAGGAGTTATTTAAAAGGTAACATAGGTGGGCCAAGATGCCTAAGTGGACCTAGCAAACTAAAGTGGGCCTAGATGCGCCTAAATGAGCTTAGGTGAGTCTAAGTGGGTTAAAGTGGACCTAAGTGAGCTTAGGTGAATCTAAGTGGGTCAAGGTGGACCTAAATGGGTCAAGGTGAACCTAAGTGGGCTAGGTGTACCTAAGTGGGCCTAGGGTGAGACTAGGTGGGCTTAACTAAGTCTAACCTGAAGTGCACTTAAGTGAAGCCTAATCTAAACTTGAAGGGCAGCCAAGGTCATAATGTGGAGCTGGGTAAACCCCTCAACTAAAGTCTCCGAGGTGGCTCAAGAAAGGTAAGTAACGTGAGTAGCTATGGGCTACCAAGAGATTACTGTAAAGTATTGGTAATGGACTTTAAAACATGTGCTAAAGGGACAAAATTGAGGGTCTACAAGCTGGTGTAAACACCCTTGTATAGTGGGACAACTTCCATACACTACCTAGTGAAAGTGTGTCCATACACATGTTCTTAAAAACTACAAAATACATCCAACCCTCTATCAATTTTAAATTTCAATTATACAAACAAAAGCCTTCTAGAAGTGGTAGAATCTAAGGCTAGAGAGGAAGAGTTACAACAATAAAAGGTTGTTATATCATACATAAAGAAGTGACTCCATAGTTTTGGAAAAGCAAGTCTTGAAAAACCCGAGTCTTGGTCCAAGGATTAGGTTACCTATTGGGAAGGTACCTCTAAGAGGTAGCACCCCTCTAAGTCCTAAAGAGGTCTCTAATGACTAAGTCAAGGGAAAAGTTGTAATTAATCAATTGATTGAAGGTACCTAGGTAGGCTAAGGTAATTTCAAAACTATCATGCCAAAAAAGAGATCAAATCATAATCACAAAGGAAGGTTAGGATGTGTACTGGATTGCCTCTCAAGCGCTATCATAAGACATTAAAGTTAGCACAAAAATATAGTACACAACATGTATTTAATCAAAGAAAATCGAACAGACATCTAGGCACCTAAGGATGGAATCAAACATGGATAAAGCTCACGACAACATGCATGTTCATAAAATTCCGAAAAGTAAGTGATAGAGAGCGTACCTGGATAGCATGCATAATTTATAAGATTCCTCCAAAAATTCTAGAGTGGTTAGGACAAGTATAAATTATATAACATTTTTATTATGTCTAATATACAATATCAAAGCCAAAATTGAGCCAATGTAAGTCAAATTACTCCAAAAATAATAACAATTTCAAGCAAAGTACAAGATCATCATCATGCAATTAGAAAAGGGAGCATCACAAAACAATTTCTAAAAAATGTCTTAGAGTGGAATTTAATTACAAAAAATTTCAGGAAACAACTCCCACACATCTAGAACAAGATACCAAAATCCAAATACTCATTCAAATGAGAGATTGCAGCAAAGACACCTAAAGGTTCTACAAAGTACAAATTAGATAAAAAAAATGGCATGCATAAAATATTTTTTTTTAAATAATAAAAGATCACATAAAATCGTACACACATTGTTCAAAGTATCTATATCACATAAAAAATGAATCCAGGGTTGGGTAGTACTTAAAAATAATTTTAAAACACTCCAGCTAATTAGATGTCCAGATTCTATCTTGTACAGTAGGTACAATCTTGAAAAATCATATCTCCTTCAAAAAGGAATATTTTTTAATATTTTATATGTCTAAAATCAGTTTTAAGAAGTCTAGAATTAAGAAAAAATATCTAATCAAATTCACAAAGTCATTTGTTATTTTATTTTTACAAAAATATTTCGGGTGTCCATAATTGGATGAAAAGAGAGTCCTCCTAAAAACTCATTTATATCTTCTATTCCAGAATTGCTTTCTTAATCAAACAAAATTTTAAATTCAAGTTCAAGAAGTAAGGAAAATCATACAAGTTTTGGAAATTTTTTAAAAATATTCTAAATTGCTTAAATGAATTTTAAATCTAAAGGGTCAGTGGTTGAGTGAAAACTGACAGTAAGGAAGAGTTTTGAAAAAATTTCTTATGTAGGGGTTCCATCAAGTCCCCATTCAATTTATGTAAGTTTTACCTGTGTATCCCCATTATTTTGGGAGCACAAGTCCAAACCTATGTGAATAAAAACCAAATTTTTGAAAAAACAACGAAGGAGAAATGCAACTTAAATGAAATGAGTTGCATAATTTTAATAAAAAGTGTGTTCTTTGCCTAAAGCTAGAATGAATGTTTTCTAAAACCTTTTATTGGTGATTTAAATGCTTTTGAAAGTGACTTTAAGGGAAGTAAAAAAAAAGGACCCAATGATTTGTTAAATCCCAATCAATAGAGACAAAATAGAGATTTTTGATTTCTAACTTAAAAGGGTTTTGAAAATAAGAGAAAAGCTAAATTGGATCCCCTTTTTTACTACCTTTCATTTGGGATCAAGGAGCCAAACTTATGATGGAAAAATTCATTTTTGAAAAAAGAAAGTTTGACTCAACTCAAAATATCAATTTAACAAAAAACATTTTCTAAAAGAAAGTTCAAATTCAAGAATTCCCTAAGGTGCCTATAAAATAAGTATCGAAGATAACTAACAATTCAATCAAATATAACATCCCATATATCGCTCAATGAATTTTTTTTAAGAGGTATCTACCATGTGAATTTAATCAAACTAAAACTCAGAAAATTTTTAAGAGTCATATAGCATGTGAATTTAAACAAATGGATACTTAATAAGTTTTTTTTTAAAAGGCATCAAACATGTAAACTTAAAGAAACTAATACTCAATGAAAATTTTAGAACTCAAACTCAAACTAACCTCACTATTTATCAAAAACTAAAATCCAAATTAGCATCAACAATTATTCGAAAACTAAAGTCCATTATTCATCAAAACCAATACAACAAACTACATCCGTACTTATCGAAACTAAAACCTAATCATCAGCATACAATGAATACATCCATACTTATCAAAACTAAAATCCAAACTAATTAGAATGGATGAAAACATGTTTATAAAATAAAAACTTTAGCACAAAAACAATTTTACTAATGGATTGAAATAACAAGAAATAAAAAATCTAAACCAAATGGATAAATTTAAACTAAAATAAAACGAGTTTAAGAATATGAACTTACCTTTCAGATCAATGCATGGGGGCTGCTTCGAAGTCCAAAGGCGCAGGCTATTTTCTCTTAAAAATTGTAGCCCGTGTGGAGATCCATTTATGCATGCAGGTTGTCTTCATTGTGGACTGTGCATCACCTCAATGTAAACGTACTCATGAAGAGAATTTGTGGCATCCATTTATTTATAGGCATGTGATTGTTAATGGAAAGTGGAGATCCCTCATCTTGGTGCGCTGGCCATTTTTCTCTATGAAAGTAGACTGCTCCTTCAATCCATGCGTGCTTGTATTGATTTTATATACCAGCCCCTTTCCACTTCTATGTGGTTGTATGAATCCTCATCAAAGGTGGACTATGCATCTTTCTCTTGTGGACATGGCAGCTGATTCCTTTTTTTCTTCCTCCAAAGCAGCGTAATCTCCCCATTTTCGAATGGGTGCGCGGATTGTGACAATGTGGCAATGTCTCCAAGATGTACGTATGTGGTCATTCAAAGATGTAGCCACTACTTTAATTCTTTAATGGTGCAACCTATCTTTCATCTTATGACGCATCATGTGGAGATATTCTGTGGTGATACTGGTTGTTTCCCCTCAAAGTTGCAGCCCACTTGGAGATGCGTTGGACTTTGCGGCCGCCATATGCTGAGAGGTAGTCCGCTTTTTCTTTGAGAAAATCTGGGCATCGTCCCCTCTATATCCTAAGTGGTGCATGCCCCCTTTTAAAATTCTGGTAGTGGTACCCTTGAGGATGGCAACCCCCTTTAGATCAGTGTCATCCTAAAGATCCCCAAAAGGTGCAGATCATGTCCCGATCTCTCCCATGAATGCATGGTGACTTTCTTTTACTAATCGTGCCTCCTGCTCTAGAAGAATCAAGCATTTTCCCTTTTGCATGAGTGGCAGTCGTCCCAAGAAATCTGCAGGCTCAATGATGCGTGATGTTCTCCCAATGCATCTAGTCCACATATCAACCAAGATGCAACCTTCCAAAATCCCCATTAATCTTCTTTTCATATGCTCTGGGATGTGCTTCCTTAGAGAATTTTCTAAGATGCAACTGTGAGTAACCCGACCTCCTTCTTCAATATGGCAACGTGTTATTATTATCATTTCTTTTGGAAACTTGTATTTTGATTTTTATATACAAAGTCCTTTTTCTTTTGTAATGGAAAGTGGTATTTTAATTTTCATGGAAAGTGGTGTTTTATTAGAAAGTGCTATTTTAATTTTCTTGGAAGGTGGTTTTCTATTTTATATACATCACAATTCAAAAAATAAAAAAATAAAAAATACAAAATATTAACAAACTTTAAAATAATAATAATAATAATAATAACTTATCAAATTGGCATAAAAATATATATATATATTAAAACACCTTTAAAAAAAATTAACTTACCAAAAATATATTAAAATCACTTTAAAAATAAAAAATAAAAAATAACTTACTAAAAATTTATTTATGTACATATTAGTAAAAACATTTAATAGTAATAATAATAATAATAATAATCATAAAAAGAGATAAGATAATTGATCACATGCAATTTTCTGAAAACAAATAAATAGATAAAAGTAAACAAATAGCTAAATAGATAATAATAAATAAATAAATAAATAGATAAATAAATAAGAAATCAAGCACATGCAAGTGTTAAAAATGCAAGTCATGCGAACTATGTAAGCCATATAATTCAGGCAAAGAATGCCTACAAGGCGACCCAAGTGTACTTAAGGTGGGCCTAGGTGGGCTAAGTGTGCCTAGGTGAATCTAAGTGGGCCAAGTGTGCCTAAGTGGGCTTAAGTGACCTAAAGGCTATTTTAAAAACGAAAGAAAAGCTTAAGTCTAAATTGGGGCTACTAAGAGTCACAATGGGGGTTAGATAAATCCCTCAACCAAAGTCTCCAAGGTGGCTAAAAAAAGGCAAGTAGTATAAGTAGCAATGGGCCACCAGGGAATTACTATAAAGTACCGAACAAACACCTAATAGGACATGTGTTAGGAGGACAAAATAGAGGATCTACACTAAGAATGCATTATAATATGCAGTGTGTGAGAGAGGGCTACAGAGTTCATAGGTAACCTGCAACCAATGTATACTCCTTCTTTAACAATTTTTTACTTCATTTTACGACTGAATGAAGGTACTTGATGGTGACTATTATTATTGTTATTAATAATAGTAATTAAATACGTGAAATATACTATGATCCATCCTCCATACTCAACCGTTGCTTTGGTTGAGTGGTTAAGGCATGTGCTTGCTAAGTAGATGGGGTTTCCTGTGAGAATTCAAATATCTCAAGCGACATCCATATCCCTTTCTCTATTCTTATTTCTATTTTTTTTCTTTAATTTTTTTTAAATGTCTAATTATTGCCTAGTCTTAAGGCTTTTAACTCCCTTTTTTGCTTCATGAAAAATCCATAAATGTCCAATTATTGCCTAGTGTTAACTCTCATTTTGGATCATAAATTCATTTACTTCAACTCATAGTCATATCCAAGTGGGTGAATCCATCTACTCTACATTATGACTTAACAATCTTCTTAGATATTATCTAATCAAATAACCATTTTCAATTAAACAAACTTTCTAGTTAGACGCACTTTTTAGTTAATTAGTCTTTTGAATAAAAGATATTGTACTAAAAAATAAATTAATTGTCATTTAGAATGTGAAAATCTCTTTAAGTCATAAAAAACACTTTTCAAAAGATAAGAAATATTTTTTGCTGGCATATTATGTTATCCTAAAGATAAATAAAGGTTTAAATTATCTAAATAATTATGAAACTATCTTTATTTTACCTTACCTTTTAACATAATCAAATGTATGTGGTATAGTTATCTCTTTTTAATTGCCAAGCAACATACATTTTACTAACAAAATGATGAAGATTAATTGTAAGGGTGAAAACAATAAGAGAACAACCATTGAAAGAAAGTATTATAATAATCTCATTGTCAAGTTCCCATCACACTTCCAATTAATTAGTAACAACCTCATCCCTCTATATTCAGTTTCGTAATCTAGATTGTTGAAGCTAACAAAATTAATTATTTAGGGATTTGAAGGAACAAAGAAGAAATGGGATACCATGATTTTTAGGTAACCATAGGTCAGTAGAACCACTTGTAGCTAGAAATTGTTATTATTATTTTCTTAAATTTGATATATCTGCTTTTATATTAAAAAACTTAAAAAAAAAAACTTCATAATTATGGAAACTTACAATTGACTTTACTATTGTAACATTGGTGCAAAAAATAAAAGATTTAAAGTAGACAAAACAACATGGAATAAAATAGAGCAAATGTTTATGGAACTTTAATTTGAATTAATATTATAGACACGGTCAAAATAAAATTAATTCTAATTACCATATTTTATTACATGCTTAAAGAAGAATACATCATGCAATCATTTGGTTTTTGTTAGATTTTCCTAAATGGGTTTAGAAATCTAGCCAATAATATTCTGGGATTTCCCTTGATTTAGTTTTCCTTTTTGATTGCTATTAACAACAATAAATTATGGCATTGACTCTATGATGGGTAGAGTGATTATAAATATAACCTTCGTGATTAGGTCCCTAAACCTCCAATCTCTATACAAAAAAAAAAAAAAAAAACTCTTTATAATTATGGAAACTTACTATTGACTTTACTATTGTAACATTTAGTGCATAAATAAAAGAATTAAAGTAGAAACACCATGAGGAATAAAATAGAGCAAATGATGATAAAACTTTAGTTTGAATTAATATTATAGACACGATAAAAACAAAATTAATTCTAATTACAATATTTTCTTTCATACTGAATGAGCAATACATCATGCAATCATCTAGTTTTAGATTATGTAATGACTTTTAGATGTGACTCTGAGACCAGCTTGTTTAAGACACTGGATGATAAGGCATCCTTGAGAACCTAGTACCAACCTTTATCAGATAGAAGTTGATTCCTCATACTATTCACCCACAAAACTTTTGTGGCAACAACTCTTTTTACTCATTCAAGAGCTTATATTAGGACTTTCCTTCCATTTTCAAATTTAACTCAACAACCTTAGGATGCAATGTAATGTGTAGTGTGTGAGAGAGGGGTACAGAGCTCATAGGTAACCTACAATTGGAGTATACTCCTTATTTAACATTTTTTACTTCATTCTATAACTTAATAGGGGTCTCCAATGAATAATCGAAATTCAGGTTATTTAGGCAATTCTATGGTGAAAAATTGATCTTTGATCAAAATGGTTTAAATGTTTCAACTAAAATTAAACCAAGCTACAAAAATTGAGTCCTAAAATGGGGAAAGAAAAGACTATGGCAATGGGAGTTGGAATGAAATTACACGTCTTTGGAGTTTTTTAAATGCGCATTTTATAGGTCTGCCATTTTAATGTTGATCATTGAAAAATTTGCACACCTTCTAAATGTGATTTTTAAGATGGCACATCTTTTAAGATTTAGGGTTAGACACTCTATTTCACCATTGTCTTTCAGAAAGAGATAGAGAACACCTTGACCTTCATCTCTCTAAAGAGAAAAGTTCATCCTTATCTATTGCCAAGATCCAAGGAAGAGTTATCAGGTGGAAAATCACTAAGTCTTCAATATTATATTCTCCATCAACTGGAAATTATTTGGGAACATCCAAATTTAATGTATGATTTTTTCTTGTTATCTTCCCCTTAGAAAAGTTTTAAAGGCGTATATAGTTTTTTGTTTCACTTAGAATCTTAGATATATGCACCCATTAGAGATCAAAGGCTTGGATAGGATTTAATTTTTCAAGGTATTCTAACACATAAACCATAATGCAAAAGTGTGTAGTAAAGTGAAATTAAAAACTCATACTGTTATATTATCTTATGCTTTTAAAAGCTCTATCTTAACATAAGGGTATAAAGAAACAAAAATAAAAGGTGCAAAGGAATAAGACTAAACATACAAAATAATCAGACCAATTTATGGATCAAAATGATTGCTTATTGGGTGTTAGTTGCTATTTTGGGAGTGTTTTTCTATTTTTTTTGAGTGATTTTATTACTTTTGGGTGTCTAAATTTTGGGAGTATAATTTATATCTATCTTTCGCAATTCCTTAATTAGTTCATTTCTTGATTCTCATGAACAATATTTCAATTTTTCTATAAAATTAATAAATAAATTTTATTTTTTAAAATTGTAACATATGATTTTCTAAGTGAAATAATTTTTTTTTTCTTTAGTACAATATTTTATTTCAATAATTTAGTTTTTGATAATATTTTTTTCAATTAAGTAAAAAAAAGTCTTGTTTTTTCTTATCCATTCATTAGGATAAATAAATCTGTATATAAATAAGATTTTTCAAGAATTTGTGTTCTTTATATCAATATTTTGTTTTACTAAATCATTTTTTATTTAACTAAGAAATTAATGATTTAGTCGGAAGGATTCCACTCGCATAAGCATTTTTGAAATTATGTCAATCATTTCATTAAATAATGAGACCAATATAAAGATGAGGAAACCAAGGCACAATTACAAGTAATAGGACCTAGATACAAATTAACCTAACTAGAATACGTACGAATCAGTGGGATCAAGATACAAAGGTACATGACCAATGATAGAAAACAATGTGACCAACTAACGATGTTGTGATTTACCTTTAGGAGCAAAATTACAATTTTAGAATGGATTAACTAATTTTGGGAGAGATTTACTGATTTTTTGAGCATTTATACTACTTTTGGGGGTGGAATTACATTTTGGTTTATATTCAACAATTTCAAAATTTCTTCTTTCATTCATTATCATTGAACAAAATTTCTATTTTCCTATAATATTATTAAATATTTTTATTTTTTCAAATTGTAGCATATGATCATCTACATGGAAAAATTATTTTTCTACTTTTTTTTTCACTTTTTTTTAATACAATAATTTATTTTAGAGATAATATTTTATTTCAATTAACTAAAATATATTCTTACTTTTTATCTATTGTTAATGAATTTATGTATAAATAAATTTTTAAAGATTCCATTTTTTGCTTTCCTACATTAAGTTGGTGTTTTTTTTTTTACTTAATTCTAAATAGAACTTAAAACTAAATAGTACTTAATAGTTTTAAGTATTAGGCTATTTGTTTTTGTAATATTTTATTTTTATTAAGTATTAAAAAGTCTTTTCTATTCCGCTAAAAATTTATAATAAGTTATAAAAAAAAAAAAGTAGAAAAACAAATAATTTAAAATCTAAAAGCAAATTGCTTTCGACAAAAAGTTAAAAAAAAAAACACCCTCTAATTATCATATGCATCGAATTAACTAAACAATTAATGATCATAATAAAGTAATTATTTTTTATCTATTGATCATGCTAAATAATTTTTATAGCAATTGATTATATTATGAAATAAATATTTTTTAATTTTGCTTTTTAATAATAACAAAATATTTTTATACCTATTATACATATCATGAACTAATTATTTTTAACCAATAGTTTGTCAGTGAAAGCAGCTGACACAACTGCCAAACCATGGTGTTAGTAGTTCAAGGGAATATATCATTAGGAGAGATAAGTGAATATTTTACAAATTAAGGATCTAGAAGCTTATTAATGTTTGAAACTTGTGAAGGGCAATGGCCAATACAATCTAAACTCCATATTTTGTCCTTTCAATTTTACATTTAACAAAAGTTTCAGTAATTGAAGGTCCATCCCCATTAAGCTTCATGACATTTCTTCCTCAGAATCTCTATGCTGATATTGCATGAAAAAGTCAACTATCATTTTAAATATCATCATGTTCCTTTCACACGAGAGGAAAGAATTCTTCATGATTGTTATCGCTATCTTTGGTTCTTGGGAAATACTAAGGGAAGAAAAAAATATTGAGGAAATTTTCTCATGTTTAATTTCTTGATAGAAAATACAAAAGAAAATCAAATATAATTTAAATTTATCAAAAATTTATATATTTTTAAATTATTTAATCTTTATATAATAGATGAAATTAAGTAAAATGGATTTGAAAAAATATATAAAAATAATTTGTTAAGTTGAAACTTATTTTTTATTTTCTTTTACTTTTTCTTTTCATCTATTTTTCCTCTCTATTTTCTTTCCCTCATATTTTCTCTTAAATTTTTTAGGAATCAAACATAACCTAAATATTTCATATAGTTAAACTCCCTATTTATATATTTCCCTCATAAACTGCTTAAGGTGAGTGAAAATGAAAAATGAAAATGATAAGAAGGGTATTTGATAAAAATTTCAAACTAATAGGATTTAATTGTATTTAACCAAAATCTCATACCAAATAAAATTAGCCCTATTTTATTTTATTTTATTTTATTTTGAAGATATTTGAATAGGGCAATCTAGGCAAATAGTTTTTCCATTCTGCAAGTAGATCTTTCAATGGACATGAAAGCAGTAGTATTAGGCTTTTTTTAATCAAAGAAAAAATTGGATTAGGTAGTTTAGAAATTGTAAAATAAAATTGAACAATCTCTTGAAGCAACCCTGATAAGATTACTATATAAGAATGGAACCTTTTTGCAAACTTGAGAACAGAAATTTGGAAACCTAAGCCTATATTTTGCTTCCTTCCTGTAATGGAATCCTATTTTCCTTCTGAAAGTAGTCCCAACTTTCCCACTCCCAGCAAATACAAAGAGAAAATATCAACTCTTCCCAAACATCATGGCTAGAGTGTTGATGCAGATTTTTACCACTACCAAGAATTTTGGTGCTCTTTCCTTATTTCTAGAAGGAATCATGAAATCTCTCAACAACACTTTCAGGCCCAACCTGTTGATATAATCCTGAGCAGTGCTCCTGAAACGGGCACCACATGGCTTAAGGTTGCCATTGTGACAGGACACCATTTTGATGGCTCCACCAATTCTTTGCTCACAATTATGCCCCATGAATGTGTTCCCTTGTTGGAAGTGGATTCTGTGCAGGACCCCTTCCACCGGAGCCCAAATCTTTCTCTGCTCGCCACACACATGCCATACACTAGCTTGTCAAATTCCATAATATCTTGACACTGTAAAATTGTGTACCTTCGGAGAGAGCCCAAGGATGCATTTGTCTCTCTGTGGCACTTTATCTGCAAGTTGGCACCTCAAGAAGGTGAACACGTTCCCCTAGAAAAGGCTCCGGACATGTTCTGTAAAGGAATATCAGAATATGGCCCATATTGGGACCATGTTGTAAGGTATTGGAAGGCAAGCCTGGAATGTCCTGAGAGAGTACTGTTCCTGAAATATGAAGGTGTGGTACTGAAAATTACGGACTAGTGTAGTTTTGAGACTTTTGAGCAATTTGAAGGTGAATAAGACTGGAAAACATCGTCCCACCACTCCAGTTGCCGTGAAAAATAGTGTATTTCAGTAAAGGAAACGTGGGAGACTGGAATAATTATCCGGATGAATTGGTGCAGTGTGTGGTCCAGATTACTGAACACAAATTTAGTGGCACTGGCTTGATGTTTCTGCAGCCATGAAAGGTCCGCATAACGATGTGGGTTGATAATTTCCAAGTCTAGAATAATAGTTTGGAGGGACTTGGTCCACCTGAGGTACCACTTATTCGTTTTCTGTACTGTAAGATGCTCGAATTCAAGGTTGTCTTTTTTATGTTTACCTTTTAATGGGTGGCTACGAATAAAGTGTCAAGTCAATGGAGTGAGTCCTTTCTGTTGTTTGGTGACCCTAGAGGATCCAAAATTCTTACATCCCTCTCTCATACACTACTATTAAGGCAGCGGATCCAATATACTCCATCTAGAGAACTTAATGGAACAAATAATGCATGGCACCTTCAACATGTACTGAAAACACTACTTCCTCTTCTTGATTAGCCTTCTTTATCTAAACATAAATATGATTTTCTGTGTTCCATGCCTAAAATAGTTTTTGTAGTCGTATGAATGAGAAAGTGTCCGACCATAAATTAAGATGCATTACTTCAAAGAAGTTTATAAGCAATCGGTAAACAAAGAATCCTCAAATGTATTGTATTGTTTGTGTAATTATTCCACCATGGATCAACCTTTTTGTAGAATTTTCCTCTATTGAAAATTATAGTCAATCTTAATTAATAAAGTTACAAATTGTAATTAGGCGCTATAATAATAGAGACACTACAAGAAGGCGGGTTTATGGTGAGGGCCACCAACTGCAGCTAAAGGGAAGACTTAGTGCGACTATAAGATATGATTGTAGACAAAATAGAACGCAACAAGGTGTAACCATAAGAGGCACAGATAAAGGCTATAGTTGTGGTTACGTGTAAGACTATTACTATAAATATTAAAACCATGGCCACAACCAGATCTTTCCCATGACTAAAGGTAATGTATAGCTGTGGCCAACAGTGGCCCCAACTATAAGGTTGTTAATATATAAAAAAATTAGAGATTGTAGTGGGAGTTATCTTTTATCACAATCATATGTACTGATATTGGGATGAATATGCTTTTGTTGTTATTATAGGTCTTGATATGGATATAGATTTTTTTTGGTTGCTACATTAGGTTATGATGTGGACAAGTTAATGGCTAGGTGCAACTATAGGTGCATCTTTTATGAATCATTTTTATTTTTTATTTTTTATAATTTGGATCCACATTTTGATTCATCTAATATGTACTAAACAATAAAATAATTTTCCAGGCACACTAACATTTTATACCTGTCTTATTAAATTACACATTTGACTTGAAAATTTAAATTATAAAAGTGAATCTTGAAATGACTTACTTGTCTATACCAATAAAGAGTAGTGAAACTAATTAAATTCATAAGAGTGCAATAGGGAAAGATCAAATGGAAATATCAGTAGATGCTTGTAGATTGTGATGCCATTACCAAATGGAGCTTGAGATATTTCAATGTGAGCATCAGATGTCAGTATTTTTTTGAATTTGATGGCATGCTTCCACCAAGTTTTCCTGTCCTCTAGAGCCAGTAGTGGATCAGCCTTCACTAGTTTCATCAACTTCTCATGATAATCTCGAAAACTCCCTTCATTCCCTTGCTGCAAAAGCAATCATACAACATTTTAAAATTAACTTCAATTGATTCCAAAATTGTACTAAAGTTACACCAACAGTATAAATGATGATCAATGTCAAAAAATGCAATACTAGAGTGTTGGTGCGATATTAGCAGTGGTTGGAAGTTTGTACTATGCACTTTTAGCTTCAAAGGTAGGAATCGAATCACAAACCTTCAACCCCAACATTGAGGATGCCTTTAGACATGAACTTGCTGGTGGAAACCTCTAATAATTCTTTAATTAAACACTTTCCCAAGTGTCGAATTAAACTCATAATCTCTTCACCATTAAATTTACTAACAGAAGGTGTGAATATCACATCATCAAGATTTATATAAATAAGAGACATTCAATTTACTAATTACATGAGAACTCTAGGATTAAAACTTATAAAAGCCTACCAACTAAAGCTAGAAGGGCATGTTTAGATAGGCAAGGAGATAGAATTTCTCTTATTATTCTATGTATAATTAGAGTGCATTTGACACTGATTTTAAGAAGTGTTTTTAACTTTTCTAATACTTGAAAATTTTTATCTTTCAAGAATTAAAAAAAAATGCTAGAAACACTTTTATGATCACTACCAAAACCACTCTTAGTGTTGAAACACAATATAGAGATTGAGGCAGGACCATTATTACAGTATGTCAATTAATCACATAATAAGTAAGATTTATAACTCAAGGATTGGAGAGGTAACTTGATAGGTAATAATACTACCTTGTTAGATTACGAACATCAATTCATAGCGGGTTTGCATGTAGTGGATAGTAGGTCACAGGTCTAGCTTCATCTCGTTATCTATTTACATGTGGTACAAGAGTGTAGTTGATTCTCTTTAGTGGAATATTGAATTAACTTCAAAATTGGATTCTGAGGGAGTTATTATTCCTATGGGTCCTAGTAGTCCCTGTACTAAGTTCATACACCATGATGACATGGTTTATGAGGGTTGGATTGACTCTAGGTTCACTCTTGTGCATATAGGGCATCTTAGTAATAATGTAAGGTTGCACAAGGGATAGTGAACAAAGTATCTAGATTTGGCTAATTAATTAACTAGATGACTCTGTATGGTTAATTAATCAATTCGAACTCATTTTGAGTTAAATTAAGTGACTCAAGCCTTAATAGGTTCAAATCACTTAAGCCTAGTAAGGCAACTCTATAAATACCCTCTTAAGAGTTAGAGTTTCCTTCACCTTTTGTGAGACAGTCACCTTCCACCTCTAGGGAGAGAGAACCTAGGTTTCCTCTCTTCCAAAGCCCACACATTGAAGTGTCAAGATCGTGATTTGAGTTATTAGACAAAAGATCTTAGGTGTACAAAACCTCCAAACTATTCAACCATGTTTTTCATGATGAGGAATTGATTTAGAAACATCTAGATCCAAGTATGATCACTATTTTCTCTAGTTTATTATTCTAAATGATTTTTAAAGCCATTATTTTTGTTAGAATAGTTTCTAAAGAAGCCTAGGGTAAATTTGCATGTACCTATACAATCCAAGGTTTGAGAATGGAGAGATATAAGGTTGCCATTAATAAATAAATAAAAACTCGAATTCAACACCACCGCTCAGGAAAAATTTCAAAGGAATAAAAAAATTATACTTCAATCTATTCTTTCCCACTTTGCTTAAACTATACCTCCTTTTGTCCACTCTCTTCAATTGTCTTTCTCTCCACCCTACTTTGATTCACAATAAGCAACCCAAATGAATTCTAACATGAATGGAATGAGAGGGAGAGGGGTTACTTGAAGGAATCGATGATGGGATCTTGAGTGTGAAGCAAGGGCAATTGAGAGAGAAGAACATCGAAACCTTCCACCCAATTGACGTTTTGGGGGGCTTATGAAAGGGTCATTCCATATTTGGCAAGGACATGGGTGCCCTAAAAGTAGGACATGTGGGGGAGGGGTTGAGTGAAGACAAACCAACTCTTTTTGACAATGGATATGTTTAGTAAATTAGTTTTATCAGTAATAAGCTTCTCGGTATCAAATTTTGACCGCTCCAATGAAGTTTAGACAAGATATTAATATCTCAGTTTATACATCCATGATGAAAATTCCTCACTAAATTTAAGCTTCTGAGGCTTACTTCATAGGCCTTCTGAAACTCAGCAATGCTCTTCATTTGAGTCTCTTTAATTTTAGTTACATGATTCTCAAGTTTTCTTCTTTCCTCCAAAAGGCGTTGTGAAGAAATCCATGAGGAAAAATAGAGATACCTCTTGTTTTCTCCATGAGGCATGATAACACGAAATCTCTGTGACATTCGATATTAAAAAAGATATGATAATAATTAAGCATTAATCCAATGTAATAAATAACTAAAATATGGGGAAAATAGAATGTATCTTAACAGTGAACATAATAAAAGCCTAGGGCAATCCACATAATACTTACTAATTCACATCAATCACTAATCACACAATGAGGAACCATTTGAAGGAAAGTGACAAGATTTAAAAGAAAACCTCTCAATAAAACAATTCTTAAGCAATAAAACATAGAGAGGACTTAGTGGATCCATGATTTATGTTTCATCTTTAACACACAAGAATAAAAAAATAAAAAAATAAAACTCAATTTATTGCTACTTCTTCAATCAACATGTTTCCCATTTATAACTGAAGACCAATTTTATAAAATAATGAAGCAATGTCTTAAAGAGACTTCTCAATATCAAACCGTAGAACACATGTTTGATGAGCTAGAGCATTTTCTGTTTCACATTAAATACCCTAATATAGCTCCTCACCAACTTTGGTAATAATGGGGAGAGATTGCAAAGACTATCTAGAATAGGGGAAACAAGGGTCTAGATGCACTCCAAGACACATAACTTAGGCTTCTACCTATGTCGTGGATAGTATAACAGACTTTCAATCTTGTCTTCCCCGCCAATATTTTGGTGAGGATGCCTTATCAAACAATTGAGAACAAAAGTACTTAGCATAAAAGAACTTAAAAAATGAAAAATCCTAAAGTTTAACTAGATTATGTTTCTCTAGTTGTTTCTTAGATACTGAAAAACACCTTAAGATGGCATGGTCATGATGCTATTAACTAACAAGTTGAATAGAGAAGTGTGGAGATATGGGCATATGAGATTCTGGATATGTAGTTGAGCAAAAGCCAATAAGATTAAGCCTTTTCTTTCTTTCTTTCTTCTGATCAAGAGGGGTGCATTTTTGTTTTGAAGGTCATATAATTAGGTGTTAAGAATATCACTAAGTAGAGCCTATTGTGAAACCATGGAAACCATGGATTGATGGAAGGATGTTTGAGAATCTGATAATGAACACAACAGAACTAACACTTTTAGAAATATCATCATGTGCAAAAACTAAGTCATATCTTTCAATTTTTTTTAAATAAAAATATCCAAAACATAATACACTAACTTTCTTTTGTTGTTGGACAAAAGGCTTGACACTAGCAATATCACCAATCATTATCACATTGTTAACTTTCTCCCTTTCATCCCTTTCTATTGGTGAAGCTGTCGAATGCCTCCATTGCCCATTAATAATAAACTTATAGTAGTACCTAAAGACAATCGACATATTACATTCGACAAAAACAAATCTCATATATATGAGGCAAGAATCTAAAAAAAAAAATTGCATTCCAACTAACATGAATATTTCTAGATAACCATGATACTTGTAGATACACAATAAATTTATTGCAAGTAGCTCTCAATGGACATCAACAAATAACATCTAACCCAAACACACATAAGACAAAGGCCCCAATATGCCAAGCTCTTATTTTAGGCAAGGATGATTATGCCCCTTTATAGTGTAATAAAGCTGCTAAGCACAGAGCTGGCAATGATCAAATTTGGGTCGGTTGACCATATGGTAAATCATAATTGCAAACCCAAAACTTGAACAATCCATCAAGATGAAAAACTTCCACACAAAACAGATAATTTAGTTGGGGGGAGGGATTTGGTCAACCTAAATTGTTTTTAGCTTAACTTAATGAAGCATCATGGAACAAACTGGACTTACAATAATACTTCCTCCCCCTGTATAATATTAGAGACAGTTAATGTTACCCTTAATTTACATATTGGTATTTATCTATTTATTATATATTAGTTTGAATTAGAATAAAATATATAATTTGAATTAGAGTAGAAGATAGAGCTTGAATTATAGTAGAACTCAAATGTATTTGTATATAAATATCCATCATCATCAATGAGAATAGTATGCCATAATTTCTAAAATTCTCTTTACTTAATTATGGTATCAGAGGCTTCGAATCCTAAACCTTAGTCTCAACTAGGAGCAAATTTAGGGTGCAAGGCCTAGGCCCTACACACCTTCCCCTACCCCTACCGCAAATGGTAGTAACATTGTTATGCCTATGTATTGTCAATGCTTCCTTCCCTATGATCTCTAATGTAATATCTTGGTTTCAATGTCTCTTTCCCTATAGTCTCCATTGCAATATTTTGAAATACCTCTTCATAGCCAAGAGCTCCAAATTTTCTTGGTTCAAACCTATTAGAAGTTTCTTCTCCTTTGCTTCCTATCAGTATTGGTTCCCTTAATTTAACACATTTTTTTTTTACCTTCAACTCTACCTCTCTCTTTCTCTAAAAGTTTCCTCAAAGATTTGATTGCATTTTTGCATGTCTTGGGAAAACAAACATGTTCATGTTCATTTACCTCTACTTGAAATCTATCCTATACCCTACCTTCTCCTTTACCTCTTATATCATCTACTACATTAGCTTCAAAAACATTATCTAGTTCGATGCCAAATACGGCTCCTAATCCTACTCTTCCTTCAACAAACTTTCTTTCTACAAGTTCCTTAAAGATTTTGGAAATTGGGCTTAGAAAGATCCCACTACTTTTGCCTAATCTTTTAGTCATCAAGTTGAATCCACTTGTCGTCTAGATCTAAGGAGACCACCCTCCACAAGAGAGCACCCTCCACGAAAGCCGAATATATTAAAGATAGTTAATGTTATCCTTAATTTACATATTGGTATTTATCTATTTATTATATTATTAGTTTGAATTAGAATAAAATATAGAATTTGAATTAGAGTAGAAGTTTATTATTAGTTTGAATTACATAGGAGATAAAGTTTGAATTATTGTAGAACTCAAATGTATTTGTATATAAATATCTATAATCATTAATGAGAATAGTATGTCATATTTTCTTTCTCTATATATAAAAGTCAAAAAAAAAAAAAAAAACTTGACTTACAAGAAGCACTAAAAAGTCTAGAATTCTATAACTAATACGTTTTCCTGGAGATAACGAAGTTTAAAAAGTAAAATAGAGTAATGATTGAATCATTAAATACCTCTTTCCCATTCCACAAAAAGGTCACAGCGTGGATTGCAAACCCATCATGTCTGCCTTTTTCGACCATAACTATAAGATCCCACGTGCCCAACTAATTGTTGGTCTGCATTTAGAGTTCCATCAATATAATTTGTTGAATTTTATCAGCTAACAACTTCTTGCTAAAGATGTTTACCGTAGTTCAGTAATGTATTTTTCTTTTTCTTTCCTTTTACAAAAGTAGTCCGTTTTGAAAATGTCTGTGTATAAATTTGTTCAATTCATAAAGAGAGATCTAGAGGCACAAATTTTACGTGCTTCATTTAGATTTCCATCATAGAATTACTACTTAAAATTTCTACTACACTTTAACAAGGTTCCCACAAAAACAATTTGCCTTGCAACCACTCACATAGATAGGATCTAGAGAGAATGAGATGCATAAACATAAATTTTTATGTAGAGCTATAAGTTTCAGGAACTTTGCCCTGTCAGAACAAATGATAAATATAACACACAAGAAATGCACAGGTTCCTCCTATTTTTGGTCTTAAAACTTAAAGATCATAATGAACTTGACAATCTATTGGTTTCATTAGGCTTGGGGTATCATTGCTCTGCTTGAACCATGCCAAGACACCAGTGGCTGCAGCTATGTTACTGATAGTAGGCTTATGTGAGATAACCTACTTTGCCTGTCAACAACACAAATATCTAGTGTTACAAACCAAATGCATACTCACTTGGATGCTACAATGACCCACTTGGATTCCACTAATTTATTTATTTATTTTGAACAACTAATTCTAATCTCAACTCTATAGATATACCAGATGATGGATTCATCGCTTTTACTTGTGTGAGACTTCTTTTCCCTAGAAGATCATAAATAAAAATGGACTAATGTTTGGTATATGGGAACGAGGAATGAGAATAAATATTTTCTTATCATTCCTATTCCTCCCTGAATAGGAATAAATTTAATGATTCTAATTCTTATGTTTGGATGTATATATGAATGAAAGATTAGTATGATTATTAGTTTTCATTTCAATGTTAAAATAATTTTTTTTTAATTAAAAAAAAAAAAACTCTCACAGTATGTGAAGTTTAAAGTAATTGTTTATTTTCATTTAAAAAAACATTTTGAAAGTTTTTTTTTTCTAAATAATAAAAAACTATTTTAGTGTGTGATTTAAAAACAATTTTGTTTTTAAAAATTTATACCATGTTTGATTGTTATTCTAGAGAAACAATTTAAAACAAAGTAATAAGTTTAATAATTTTTTAAAATAATTGAAAACTCAAAAAATATATATAACTATAAAAATTAATAGACATAATTAATGTTTTAAATTCTTTAATGAGTCTTCTAATTTTTAAAAATACTTTAAAATTCAAAAAACTTGTTAATTAAGAATAGATTAAATAAAAAAAATTCAGAGATTAAATAAAAAAATTTCAAAGTATCACGTCCTTAATTAAGTACTAAAGGTATCATATAATGAAAATTTTGTCTCATGTATACCTTAAAAAATTAAACTTTGTTTCTTAAAAATTCATTTAAGATAAAATAGTATTAGCAATTATTAATCTTAAATTGTTATTATTTATTTATAACAAAATAAATCAATTACATTTTAATAAGATGTTAATATCCATATTTTTATAATATTTATAAAAAATATAATTTTTTATTTTATTATGATATTACTAATCATATTTTATAAAAAACTATTTATTTTTTAAATTTATTTATAATTATAAAATTATTTTTATTTTTTAATAAGACATGAATTAAATTTATTTTATATTATATAAATGGAATTTACAATACCTCTCACTAAGAGATGAATTGAAATCCTTATAAGTTGAATTTCCTTTCCTTTGGAATCATTTTTTATTCCATTTCATCCTTACTTAAATTATCCAAACATGAGAATGGATCATTTCCTTTGGAATCATTCTTAATTCCATTCCCATCCTCACTTAAATTATCCAAACATGGGAATGGATAAGAAAAGAAATGAGATACACATTAATCCAAAACCCCATCTAACCCCTAAGGAGGGGGTGATCAGTGCCACAATATCAAAAGAGAAATAGGGGACTTCTAGAAGTTGAGAACATAAAACTAAGAGATTCACAAGTTTCTTGCTTCTCTCTTTGAACTACTTTCCCAAACAAGACACTAAAAATCTTTCAAAAATTACTGAAGTTAGTGGCCTATGTCCAGTAAATGCATTGGAAATTCATCTTGTCCCTACAGCCGCTGATATGAATAAATAACTTCAAGATCAGGAAGTAACTTAACCCGATGCTTGTAGTATCCGTTTTTTGAATCCAAAAACAAAACCGTCAAAAGATTTCTTAAGGATGAGTCCAGAGGCTACCTTAAGGGCTAAACAAAAACAAATTCCTTGTCTTCATTTTTCATTAGTCTCATATAGATTCAACAAGAGCCTATTTTAAAACCGGCAACCTCATTGTTTGAATAATTTTCATATCAAATTGTGCAAGATAAGTCCAACTTAGTAAAGCAAATTTCATCCATTAGATTCATATATATGGGATATTAGAATAAAAAGAATTTGAGGCATGCTTTCTAGCAAAATCACCAAGGAAAGCAAAAGAAACAAATTGAGTGAGGAAATGTAGCAAAGATAGAAATCTCCAAACAAATTGCATGTTTCTAATCAATAAACAACAAGAAGAAATAGCAAGTGGAAAACAAAAAGTTGGAGAAAATAGATCTAAATATGAACCAGAAAGGAAACATAAAATAGGAATTATAAAACCAAAATCTCTTACAAAATTGAAATAAGCATTGGAAAAAAAAAATGAAGATTTTATACTTGAAAGCCTCCAACTCCTCTACCAAACCAAAAGTCGAAACCCTAAAATACCAAATGGTAGACAAGAAACCAAAGAATGAAAAATAAAGTAAAAAAAAATCACTGAGTTGGAGAGGGAAGATTTTCTTTAAAAGTGCAAAAAAACCAGCGAGAAAAAAAAATTAACAAGTGATTTGAAGATTTGTACCGACAACAATGAAAAAGAACTAGCTCTCAGTGGGTTCGATGTTTGAAAGTAAGTGAGAGGTTTTGGTGTAGGTTTTATAGTGGCGCTATGGTCATGGGCAAACACATTTGATTGCGTCTATTAGGCCATATTTAGTAGCAACTCATTTCTTCTTATGGCTATAAGAGCTTATGTAGCAATGACCATTAATCATTTTGCTATATGACTAGCGAGAATCTCCTATAGGTTGCGACTCAAAGGCTATATACATGCTTTGGATGTGGATTTTGTTAGCCCCAACTAAAACTATGTCACTATATCTCACTTTTCTTGTAGTAAGTCTATAAAAATGTTGTAGCAGTATAATTTCCCTATATGGATAAAACCTTTCAAAGAATTTTCATGCCATCAATGAGACTTGAGCATAGAAGACATTAATTAAAATAAAAACGACATATGTATCATAGTATGCAAAATAAGTAATTATGATGTTAAAAGGGTAATGGTTGATTCATGCAAAATAAGTCACAACCTATCATGTGTTCATGCCATCTTTCATTTCCATGTTGCACCATTGCATGTTGCATGCCCAATCCCATGCCAGATGCCCAATCATTGCAAAGAATTACTTGGCTTATGTCATGTGTCTTGTAAGCATAATAGTCTATCATGTATTCCTTGTTTGAAGCCTTGAACTCCCATAACTAGGTAATCTTCTTGATGCAACAACAACCTCTTTCTTAAGATTCCCCTAATGTCAAGGTGACATATCCTTATGCCTCCAAGTGTCATGTACTTGTTTCGTCAACAACCTTTACTTGGATTTGATTCAATAATACCAAGTGTTGCATTATGTTGAGCCCATGTATGACACTTAACCTATTGATTCTACAAGCAACCTAATAGGTGTTAATCCTTTCATTAGTTGATATCCTTGCTATGCATACCTCATGCATACTAGGCTTCCTTCTCAATCCATGATCCACATCTATTGGATTGTTGGCCTATATGTGTGAGCATTGTTGACTCTTTCCATTTAGGGTATACAAGCCCATCTCATGGGCAATAATTGCACTTTATGGCATTACTTCGATGGGTTGCACCACACTAATGACATTGTTAGGATAGAGCTCTTAAAAGCATCATATGGTCATAATTTTTCATATATATTGTGATTTTTTCCATTTTTCTATTCATGATTGTTTTATTACTAATTTGATTATTCATACTCATATCATTTACATTGTACATGATTTAAGTACAACAAGAGTTGCACAAAAGATCCGAAATATGGGTTCTTTGTAAAATGATAAGTTGTTCACAATAAATTCATGAAATTAGGCTATTTTTTAAGATTGTAGTGCATTACTTCCTAATTGAAGGGATGACCTATCTTGATCAAGGAAATAGGTTTCGTATGATGAGTGCACTAGTGTGTATGATCATACATTAGACAAGACCTACAATGAATCATGGCATTGGCTATTGGGTGGTTATTATAAGGAAGCTTGAATTACTCTATTCCCTAGCCTTGAATTGCATTAGGTACGTTAATCTTCCTAGGGCTATCTAGATCCTAGCAATGGAAGCAAACAGATGCATAAAAAAAAAAGAGTGTTTTAAAAAACAAACCAGACCGACCGGTTTGATTGGTTAGACCATCGATCGGAACCTAATCCAATCTGGGTTGTCGTTTGAGCCATACAGGCTATTGAACCGCCTTCAAACCGAACAGACCAATGGTCAAACCACTAACCTGGTGAACTAGTACATTGGTTTGGGCCTGGATTCCCCTTCCCAGAGATTTTTTTTTTTTTTTTAACAAAACAAGCCTATATTAATGGGTTGGGTTAACTGTCCCATTTGTACCAAGACCTCTTGAAGCTACACAATGCAGTAGGTGAATAGATTTTATGGGGCCTATATTATTTCCATAAAATTCCGATTTAGGACTAATGGGAGAACTGATCCAATGACTTGAAAGTTAGAATACAAGGTAACACCACTCCACTGTTTGGACTTCATGTTTAAACTTACAAAACATTTAAATAACAAGATTTCTTTCAAAATTTTTATAATAATAAAATGTAAATAATATAAGTAAAATAATATAATATTTTTTAAAACTATATAATAATAAGATATAATGATATATAACTTTTAGTATATATATATATATATATATATATATATATAGGTAAAATTAAATAACTTTCAATAAAAATCTTCACATTTAAATATTATATATGTTTTATTTAATAAAATGGTAAATATTAACACATTTATATATTTAATTTAATAATATTAAAGATGAAAAGTAAATATTAGTGATTTTTAATTTCTTTATACATATTTAAAATTTTCCATAAATATTTTAAATTTTAATAAGATATAAATTATATATTTATGATATCACTGATTCGACCACTAGCCCGACCAGTGAAGTTACTGATTCAATGATCGGTTTGGTTATGAAAACATTGATAAAAAAATATCAAGATCTAGATCTATGTGTTTAGATGTGCTTCCTAAGATTTGGATGTTCCTAGATTAATTTATAGCAATGTAGAAAAGCTCCAAGTAGTAGAAGATCTCGTAGATATAGTAATCTTCCACACGATGATTCTTCCTTGAAACTTGACATTGAGATGGTGGAGATATCAATAGGGTGGAGGCTATATATTTCTCTTTCTAGAACATATGGGAGAAAATAGAATGAAAGAAACTTGAAGCCCTAATCCCTAAAAGGGTTTTTATAGTCTTCCCTTGGGCTTAAACGACTTGAGCCCTAATTGAGCTTGAGTCACTTAATTTAGCCTAAAAAGGGTCTTAATTGATTAATTAACCCAAATGACTTAGATTATTCAATTTATCTAGTCTAAAGAGACTATTCACTAACTCCTATGCAACCTTGTGTATTTACTGAAACGCCCTAACACATATAAGTAAACTAAGAACTGATCCAACCTTCATAAACCATGCCATTAAGGAATATGAGCTCGAGTGAGGACCTTTGGGACCTATAGAATAGTACTAGCTCCCTCCTAATTCAATTTTGAAGTGGACTTAATATCCCACTATAGATAGTCAACTCCACTCTAATACTGCATGTAAATAACAGTGAGATAAAAGGTGCTTGGATTAATCATTGTACATTGTATGTAGTCTCCCCATGAACTAGTACTTGTAATCTAATGAGGTGAATTCTATCAACCTTTCAAGATTACCTCTACCATATTTGAGTTATGTATCCTCTTATTGTGTGATCAACTAACATATCCTACCTCAAAAATAGCTTATGTCAAGTTCCACTTAAAAAACTAGCATGGTCATAGTTTATCTTAACACACTTCCTTAGGATTGCCCAAAAGAACACATTGTCTTAAACTCCATGAAATATCATGATACATCTATTGAGAATACCTGTTACTACTGACCTTCCTCAATAGTAGCATAATCCTTAGGGAATATATGATCACTTTAGGATCTCACCCATAGGACAAAACCACTAGAAACTTTGGCGTAAACTCAATATTCTCTAAGGTTGAGTGACCACATAGTATGGTAAGTTGGTGAAGTCATAACTACCCGAGAGCCTTAGGTCATGACTCATCCTAGGTCTTGTTCAATGTGTAATCGTACACACTAATACACTCATCGTGGAAAACTTCTTTTAATGACCAAGACTATTCATCTCTTCAAAGAGATTACCTAGTCTCTTCAGCTTACCTAGGATATACTTCAATAATTGAAGCTTCATTCACAGACCATAGCATTGATTTTCTTGCAAATTGATTTAACTCTAATGATTTTATTAGAAAGTTTGATTATGTTCTATTGTAATTAAAGAAGGTTGGTTGTTAAGGCATTGGTAGAGCAATAAAGAAACTATTAAGCATGAGAACTACTGATGCCATGGATGGTTAGTCATCTGGATCTTCATGAACACATAATAAACCCATATAGATACACCTAATGGCTTCATTTTTTGTGAAAGAATCCTTTGTCATCGAGTCCATAAATTCCAAGGGTGTTTCCATTCCTTTAAATTTTCCAAGCTTGCAACCCTTCATCAACTACTATTAGATATATCATTTTTTTTTTTAACTCTCGAAAGTGCTAGTAATGGCATTGCAAAAAAGATGAGAAGCAAAATAATCCAGTATTAGGTTCATAACTCACATAACTTAGAAGGTCTTTAGCTTGGTCTAATTAGTAAAAACAATTATTCTTCTTAACAAAGAAGTGTCCATGTATTGCATAATCTGAAGGCATGTATCCAGATTATGCAATACATGGAATAATTGTTACCGATATATCCGTGATTACTGATATTTTCATCCTTGGGCGCAACAAGGTCCAAACAAAATCAAGGTCAAGTCAAGTTTCCTCTAAAAAGAATCAGAGAAACAAATTGAGATTACCTTATTCCTAAAATAAATAAATAAATATATAAATCAAAGATGTGATACTTGTTTAATGCATGCTTTAACTTAGTGTTATTAGCTATGCCTTTATCTTTCCTTATAAATTGGATTGTCATATTGATGATATCGGAGAAATATCGGCGGGTATTTTGGAAAAAAAATTTGGTATGCCAAAAATTAATCAAAACTCGTGGAAATGTAAAAAAAAAAAAAAAACCTCATAGCAATGTAATTAGAAGTATAATAGACATTTTAAAGTTGTTTTGTTGAAGAATTTGATATATGTATGATATGATTTGCGATATTAGATGTAATTATATCATGTCGGTCGATAAGAAATGTGAATTTTGTAATTGTACACTCATTATGAAGCTTCATGAAAGACTTGATTTCATTAAATATCAATAATTTGTACATATTACATTGAAATTACCTTTTAGTATCCAAATGAGGATAGATGTGGTTCAATGGAATTGGTAGATGAAGGAACCCCGTCTTGTTGTTGGAGACAATATTGGTACCAACTCATTGAGTCTCAATAATATTGGTTAAAAATTTTGACATGCCATGTATATATCTCTTGTGTCCTGTCCTGCCTCTACATGGATAGGATACTTGAGGTTAACCCATGTGTTCATGTCAAATCCTCCTTGCATTTGATATGGAACTTGGTATGACATTTATGCATCAGAGGGGTAACTCGACATACCATACTCTTCATCAGTTGAACTTGAAAGTTGACCATAACCCATCACATAAGAAGGGTAGACGTTAGCCTCATTTGAGGAGTCACTAAATTGAGTTCCTATACTCATAGATTCAAAACTCCCTGAAAGTAACTCCTTGTTATATGGAGTCATAGTTCGTTTTCTTTCTCTGTAGGGCTTCCCAATAGCTCTTATGCCTAGACCAGCTCTTTTAGAGCCATGATTTTCATCTTGTGTGCAGTGCGTGACATCATTTTCACGGGTGAATTGACTCATTGGATATTGACTTTGTTGACTTTCTCCAATATTTCCTTCTGCGTTATCACCTTCATCATTTGTTCCACCTCTCAACTGTTGTAACTAGAAGCAAAAGTACCAGCAACGCTAGGTCTACTACTTTGGCTAGCACTTGTGAAGTCAACCTCTTGGTGGGAATCCAATGCCCTTTGAAATGAATCCTCAGTATCTTTGCTAAAACTTTCACTATGAACTTTTTCGAACAACACACGTTCGACATCAACTCCAAATTCTTGAGCATGATCGACAATTCGTAGATCAGGATTACCAACTTCATCATCCAAGTGTATAGGCCTGACCCATTGGAATAACTGATTATCTTCTTCTTCACCCACCTCGGCTAAAATGTCAAGAAGATTAAGGTAATTTTTTTCATCAACTCGATCATTTTTTGTCTCCATATCGCATAACTTTAGCTTCATATTGTAGTAACAAAAAACTAATTGCTCCAGTCGGGGGTAAGCCAAATGATTTTGTTGCTTTGTGTGGATGAAAGCAAACGTGCTCCGATTTCTCTCACAAGCAGAAGATGATGCAGTTTGTGAGAGAACTTTACTGGCCAAGTTCCTCAATGTAGGTGTTTGGTTCCCATACATGAACCACCATTCAGTTGCAAGAGAATTCATAATTATATAAATCTTTATGTGATGAATTTACAATAATGATAATCAATTTTTTTTCTATTAAGAAATGGTACTCACTGGGCACCATGGTTGACCTTAATGAAACCACCACTCGATCACCGAATCCTCTTTTTCCATCTCAAAAAAGCACAAGCTATGTATTCAATATTTAATTTGTTAATATCATATTTGTTAGTAAACATTCAAATAAAATGATGAATGAAATTATTCTTTAATTAGATTGACTAAAATAAGAGTTTCTTGTTTACCTCATTTCCAAATTGACCAATCGATTCAACATTTGGGTCTAATTTAGCAAATACATCATGGACTACTTGAATTAAATTCGGATCACTACCAACTCTAGGTCTATATTGAAACCTTGGATTCAAGAAGTATGCTACAATAAAATTATGTAGATTTAGTATTGTGTAAGAGGAAATGAAATAAAATCAAAGTAGCAATTGATGAAAATTAAGTACCTGCTACATGAAGTGGATGTTTTAATGTTTTTCCCAATGATCTTTGATTATTTTGAAGATCCAATCGCCAACTTGTTGACGAATGAGATTCTCTTTCATCACTTGCATAAGTTTGTATAGAAACGGCATTGTGGGAACAACTTCTGAATCCATGATTCGAAGCACCACGTATAGTGGCTCAAAGTATGAAACAACATGTGTCACTTTATCCCAATACTAATGGTCAAACATTAGTTTCTCCATATCTCATCCAATGTTTATCCGACTGAGCTTGTGTTGGGCTCATTCATCACTTAAACAATTTCTTCAAATCAACCCTTTTTTTAAGAAGACTTTCAAGAGCAATATAATTTGTAGCAAACCTTGTAGCTCCTAGTCGAACAATGTCTCCGCCATAGTACTTTCTCATTTCTTCAAGTAACCAACCATGATTGTAAATGAAGTTGGTTATGTTGTGGCCACTATGTATCACATCTTCAACACTAGGTCTTTTCCCGATGTCTTCAAACATTAGGTCAATGCAGTGTGCTGCACAAGGGGTCCAATATAAGTTAAACTTCTTCATCAACACCTTCCCCGATTTCATGAATGTTAACCCATTATCTGTGACAATTTAGACCACATTATCTACCCCGACTTCTTTGATAACATTCTTCAATAGCTTGTATATGTATTTGTGGTCTTTGATATTGTTTGATGCATCGACTAACTTAAGGAACACCATACTCCCTTTTGAATAGACCATGAAATTAATCATACTTAATCTCGTGGGCCTTATCCATCCATCTGACATTATGGTGCAACCATGTCTTCCATTTCTCTCTTTGTTGGTTCACATAAGCTTTCATATCTTAGTACTCCATTTCCAAGTACTTATTCTTTATTTCATATAGAGATGGAGGTTCAATTCCCATTCCTACAAATCATATGTAAGAAATATTTAAAACATGACACAAAAGACTACACCTACTCAAGGTATGAAACAATATTAAATTTGAGAACTTAGAAATTACCAGCTTGTTGTGCACCAATAATCATATTCTTGAAGTGGTGAGGTTAGCTTTATTGGGTGCAACACTATCATAAATGAAGAATTTTCTTATTAAACGTCCCATCATTTCTTTAATTGAACCACCATTTAATATATTTTTAATATTTTTTTTGTCTTGTGGTAGAAGACTTGTAGAGGGAGGGTGCAATAGCGATGATGGGTCTAAATGTCGCGTACTTTGAGATTTCCGCATTGTCAGTGCACCACTAGGGCATGACAACTCTCCTGTTTTATGCTTGCTTCCCACAATAGTTTCATATTGTTGTAATTCCCATTCTATTGCCTTCAATGCACGAACCGCTTCTCAATCACCATCCCGCTCATCCGGGTGCATATCTACTGGATACATATACACTTCTTCATCTTCATCATCATCCTCGTCCATGACATGTGTATGCCTAGCCAACATAATGCCACGTAATTGGGCCTGAATCTCTTCAATATGTGTAGTCTTCTTTGCTTTTGCTTTATTTTTTTCATGTAACATCTCTCGTATCTTTCCTTCCACTTTGGGTGGCACCGTCAGACACTTTTTGGTGTTGTTATTCGGGTCTCTATGCACTAAATGATACTTGAATCGACTAATGCCTCCACTCTTCATCAACAATCCACAAAAATTACAAATTGTCCCATTTCGGTTCCTCTCTACTGGAGAACAATACTTCCAAGCTAGATCTCGGCCAAACATGCCATTCCCACCACCTCCACCTCCACCTCTACCTCCACTTCCACTTGCACTAACCATTGCAAATCTATTGAACATATACTATTTAATTACAATTGAATAAAAATTTAAATTAAACAAGTAATTAAAAATAAACTTATTGCAAATCTAGTAATCATGCCAATCAAACTTATTGCAAATGTACTAATTAATTACAATTGAAAAGAAAAAAAAATGAAGAAAATGGGAAGCTAATATTTGTAATTAACTTAATAAATCAACTAAGCTAAATTAATTCTATGAAAATCTACTAATTCATTCAAGAGTTACAAAATGTACTAATTAATTACAATTGAAAAGGAAAAAAAAATTGAAGAAAATGGGAAGCTACTAATATTGTTAATTAACTCAATAAATTAAGCTAAATTAATTCTATGATAATCTACTAATTCATTCAAGAGTTAAAAAAAATGTACTAATTAATTATGACTAAAAAGAAAAAAAATTGAAGAAATTGGGAAGCTACTAATATTGTTAATTAACTTAATAAATTAACTAAGCTAAATTAATTCTATGAAAATCTACTAATTCATTCAAGAGTTAAAAAAATGTACTAATTAATTCAAATGGACTAATTAATTACGATTGAAAAGGAAAAAAATTGAAGAAATTGGGAAACAACTAATATTGTTAATTAATTAAATTAATTAACTAAGCTAAATTAATTTTATGAAAATCTACTAATTTATTCAAGAGTTAAAAAATATACTAATTAATTCAAATGTACTAATTAATTACGATTGAAAAGAAAAAACAATTGAAGAAATTGAGAAACTACTAATATTGTTAATTAACTTAATAATTAACTAAGCTAAATTAATTCTATGAAAATCTACTAATTCATTCAAGAGTTAAAAAAAGTATTAATTAGTTCAAATGGACTAATTAATTATGATTGAAAAGAGAAAAAAATTGAAGAAATTTGGAAGCTACTAATATTGTTAATTAAGTTAATAAATTAACTAAGCTAAATCAATTCTATGAAAATCTACTAATTCATTCAAGAGTTAAAAAATGTACTAATCAATTCAAATGTACTAATGAATTACGATTGAAAAGAAAAAAAGAATTGAAGAAATTGGGAAGCTACTAATATTGTTAATTAACTTAATAAATTAACAAAGCTAAAATAATTCTATGCAAATCTACTAATTCATTCAAGAATAAAAAAAATGTACTAATTAATTCAAATGTACTAATTAATTACAAATGAAAAGAAAAAAAATTGATGTACTAATTAATGACAATTGAAAAGAAAAAACATAAAATTGAAGAATTAAAGAATATATTAATTAATTAGACTTCAATACAAAAATAATTAAAATTTAAAACAAACATACCTTAAAAAAAATGAGTAACCTTGGGAGCAATGAGAGATCAAAGATGAAATGTGGATGAAATTGGTGAAAAGTGAGCTATTTATAGAAAAAAGTTGGGCCAAAATAGTCGTTGGAATCTCATTTTACCGTTACAAAACAAAATTGCCTGTTTGATTGAAATCTGGGCAAAATCTGACCATTGGATCATCATATAACTGTTGGGGTTCAATTCTAACCGTTGGATCACATCCAAATTCAATTTGGACCATCAAATGCACATGAAATTGACCGTTGGAGTTCGGACCAAATCAGGACCATCAAATCAATGCGGGAAAGCTGGGAGTCGTCGAATCAGAGGACCAAGGAAGCAAATGAAGGCGCCCAGGACAACCAGATCTGGACCTTCGGAACAATGCAAGAAAGCTAGGAGTCGTCGAATCAAAGGACCAGGGAAGCAGATGGAGGCGCCGATTTTTTGGAAAAATCGACAATGCAAATAGAAATTTCGCCCATAAATTGTAGTGGCTGACGATTTTTTGAAGATTTCGCCGATTTTTCACCTGAAGCCACTTTTTGGCCAATTTTAATCGAAATTTGGCAAAATTTCTTCCATCGACATTTCGCCCCCCTCTTTCGTATCACCAACCACCGAAACCTGAAATTTCAGCGAAATTTCAACCAAAAAAATGGAAATTTTCATCCATGGTAGCACCTTGGACTTGGGCTTAGGCCTCAACCTTGGTTTGTCTTAGATTAGGCTTCAACTTAGGTGTAGCTCACTTTCAATAGTAGTATAAATGTTTTATCTCATATTGAAGACACCTCGAATGTGATCTTTGAAGCTTCGAACTAAATCTTTGAAGCTTTGAACTTGATCTTTGAATCTTCAAATCTTTGAAAACTTGATATTTTAATCTTTGAAGGCATGATTTTAAAATCTTCAAAGGCTTGATCTCAAAATCTTCATAGGTTCAATCTTTGAAACTTCAAAAGTTTGATTTTTGAATCTTTAAAGTTTTGATTTTTGAATCTTCAAAGGTTTGATTTTTAAATCTTCAAAGATTTGAAATAACTTCTTGAATCCTTTCTCCAACTCTTCTCAAGCGTGGAAGTCTTTTCTTCTTTACCTATATGATTAGGAAGACTTCTCTCTATTTATAAGGATTAAGAGAGACATATTTGAATATTTTTCCTATTTATTACAAATATTATTTTTTAATCAAAGTTAATATTTAGGAAGATTTTAAGCTATATTTGGATAGTCTTAACTTTGAAATATTATTTTTTAATTAAAAATAATATTTAAGAAAGTTGGAAAACATATTTAGATATTTTTTAATTTATTTTTTTTTATAAGAATTGATAGTTACCTTTTCATTTATCAAACACTCATTTAATTTATCAATCAAATTTCTTTATTTTTACATTTAATTTAAACATAACTAGTCTTCCTATTACGTGGAGTTCATGTTACACATGTCATAATTTGATTTGATACAACCATTGTCAAATATGAATTTTCTTCTCATCACACTTATTTTATATCTTAAAATTAATGAAGCTCGACAAGAATAGCTGTCGAGTCAAAGGTTAAAGAACAGTATTCCTCAAGCATATTCCTCCTTCCAAAATAAACAAAGAAAATTTGACATTGTGCTATATTAAATCCTAAAATCCGAGAAATATCTTTTTCTTTCTTTGATCTTGCTCTTTTATATCTAGTAGTCCATATCAAGCAAATTGGCCGCAAAGATAAGCGCCTGACTCGGTTCTGTAACTGTCCAAGTAATTCAGCTATTAGAGGGGAAAGGAGCCCCGAAATTTCCCTGCGGAGAAAAGGAGGTTCCCCAAAAGTCAAGAAGATTCGAACAAAATTTGGGCCACGGAGTTGAAACCGTGTGAGATCATTAACTAAGGTTGTTGCCCTACCACATTTGGAGATTCAACTTAGCAAATGAGTCTCGTACACGTTCAAGTTTTATATGCTAATAAGAGTATACTAGAAATTGAGAAGGAATCATTCCTTCAGGATTTCTATTTTTTATTATTGGTTTTTTCTGAGACCACATGAAATGAATTTAAACAAAAGGCTTTATTTTATTGCTGCCGGCTTCGGGCATTTCCTGCCTCACATGGAAATTTCTTGGCTGGTACCAGGAGGCTTCTGGGCTCTCCCTAAACAGCTCGAATGTCAACCCTCTTGGCTCTACTAAAGCAGAAGTCTCCGATCTCCATACATGTTTTTCAATGGCTTCAACCAGCGCAGGAGATGCCTATTCTTATCAAGTGTTCCTGAGCTTTAGAGGGGCCGACACCAGAAAGAATTTTACCGATCATCTCTATACAGCTTTAGTTGCCAATGGAATTCGCACCTTCAGGGATAATGAAGGAGTGGAGAAAGGAGGAGAGATTAAACTGCATCTCATCAAAGCTATTGAATTGTCAAGGATTTCCGTTATCGTTCTCTCTAAAAATTATGCTCATTCTAAATGGTGTCTTGAGGAACTCTTGAAGATCGTTGAGTGTTTAAGAGAAAGGGGACAGATAGTTTTGCCGGTTTTCTATCATGTGGATCCCTCCCAAATTCGGAATCAAACAGGGGTTTATAGTGAAGTATTTGCCGATTATGAGAGAAATGCAGATCAAACCAAGAAGGAAATGATACAAAAATGGAGAAGCGCACTAAGAGAAGTAGCCAATCTGGCCGGATACGAGCTACAAACTGAGTAAGTACACTCTTCCTTGACTTCCATATAATTTTCCTTCACTTCCATATATATGCGTGTGCGTGTGCTTGTGCGGGGGGAAGGGGGGAGGGATTAGGCCATGCCATAACCTGCTCAGAACAGAAACTGTGTGAATTATCTTCATGGTGTGGATGAGGGCCTACACCAAATCTTCACTCCACAGTTTCTCTCTCTAGGCTATTGTGGAATACTTCGATAAACAAGGTTACTGGTGAGGGAATATTCGGGAAAAGAAAAATAGGAGATGATTAACCACCTGAAATTTAAGCCAAAAAATTGTTTGATGATACTCACAATATTTTTCATCCGGCTGCTAGTTTTTGCTTATATATTCTTCTTTCTTTAGGTTATATTTCATTGCTAGAAAGTATTAAAGGAAAGAAAAAAGATATTAAAATAATTTTATATATTTGTTTTTCTTATAAATAATATAAAAAAACAAAATATAGTTAAAATTAGTTAGAAACTTATGTATTTTTAAAATTATTTAATTTTTATATATAACTTAAAATAATTAAAATGAGTTGGAAGTAATATATAAAATAATTTATTGACTTTAAATTTATTCTTTCTTTCCCTTTATTTTTTTTTCTTTCCTTTTACTTTTCTTTTTATTTTCTCTCAAATTTCACAAGAACCCAAAAATAACCTTAAAAATTATTAGTGTCTTTGTTTATTTACAATTTTGAAAAATAAAGAAATATTAAATATGAAGCAATATTAATTTTATTTTTAATTTTTGGTATTCATAATAAACATGATGAATAAGAGGAGGTAAAGGGTTATTTTTTTAAAAAAAAAAGTTAAATCAAATAATGTAAAATTTAATTATTTTGAGACTAATAAAATATCTATTCTCTTTTTTAAAAAAAGCTTTTTCATTGATTTTTAAAACTTTTCCTAATAAAAAAAATAAATGTAAAACATAATATGTTAATTCTTAATTTTAAAACATTAATGAGTAAAACAATAAATTTTTAAATAATCTTTTCAAGAAAAGATTTAAAATTAAGCTAAAAATGAATTTTTAATGTGTGGTTATTTAATTTAGTATAAAAGTAATATTTATTTATATATTTAAATTTAATCTATATTTCTTAATTAAACAATAAATAATAAAATATGATAAATGTAAGAGTCTTTGTGTATTGGCACTCCCATGTCAAAATTCTCATTGTGTTTCACCTAACTCAATTGCTTAAAATCCTCCCTCAGACTCGTTTTTTCCAAATTGTTCATGATTAAAGATTGCTAAAGGAGACGGTAAGTGTTTTTTAGGTGATGGATGATATCAAACATTGATCAACCAAGTTCTAATTTTTTAATCTTCTATTAAAAATTGTAGTTGAAGCTCAAAGGTGTCAAACTTTGTGCTTAAAACATTTGGATCATTTACTAATCAATCAAACTAAAGGGTAATAGTTTCTATTGTACCCAAAATTTAATAGTCTCGTTTGATCAATCAAGATTCAACCACATTTGTGAAATTTGTTTGTTGGTTTGCTTTTTATTTTTTATTTTAAACAAATCTCAATCGTTTGATGGGTTTTAAAACCCTAGTATTTAAGTCATATCTCCAAAGAAGGGAGACATAGTTATGAGAGCTAGGTGGCTTCCCTTGAGCTTCAAGCTCTTTACCTATTTTGTGTGTGTTTAGTTTAAAAGAAAATAAAAGAAAATTTTATAGGTGTTAAGCTGAAAATCATATTTTGAGTGAGAATTTTTTTTTTTTTTTTAAATGAGTTGATTTAGTGTAGGTTACATCCGTCCTCTCATATTCATCATATTTGGGGTAAAACCCAAATTTCTTCTTATATGGATTCAAGAAGAGGTTGAGATCAAGCTTGGTATAAACTACAAGTATGCTTCGGAAGAAGAAAGTGGGTAGTTAAAGTTTGAAGATTTTAGGCAAGTGGTTCCAGAGAGGATAGGATAGGTAAATCTGTACTCAGTTAATTTTCTTTATAGAAGATGTTTTTTACTACTTGTAGGTGCATGGTTTTTTTTATATCTTTGAAGGTTTTGCATATTAGATGATGTTATTGTCTACCTTTATCTCATCTTTTCATTTGTTTATTTTAGCTTATGAAATTTCCATTAATTTAATATATTGGTTGATTGAGGTAATGAGCTCAATTTGAATCATTTAATCTTTAGAATAATGTGAAAAAATGTCTAACTTGGTTTTTATGTTAATGGATATGAGAAAATTTAATTTAAATAGTTGAACTGCTTTGTATATCTTAATATTTGTAAAACTTTTTAATATATTAGAAAATTTAACATAATAAAAAAATATATTCAAGTAAGGCAATTAAAAAATATATTCAGGATGAACTGTTAGAATAGGCGGACGTCTTCTATTTAAATCAATAAACATATATTCCAGCAATTAAAATATAATTGTTAGAATAAAAAAATGATAAGTTTGATAATTGAAAAAGTAATTACCAAGTCTTATCAAAGACAACCAAATGTAGTCTTTCACATCTCCTTAAATATTTTTCTTTTTTTAATTGAAGAATAATATTTCAAAGGGTTAACATTATCAAATATGAACCTTCAAATTAGTCTAAAAATTAATTTTAATTAAGGAATAATATTGTTAAGGGGTCAGATAAGTTAGAAGAAAGTCTCAAGAACTCTTCAAACCTTGTGTTTGATATTCAAATACAATATTAAAAGATTCTTTAATATCAAATTTAAAGTTTCTAGGACATGTCAATGGAACAAAGTTGAAGAGATTGCTTTATAACTTCAAGAGCTCTTCAAGCCTAGTGTTTGATCTTCAAATATAAGATTCAAATATTCTTCAAATTCAAATTTAAAGATTCAAAAATTCTTTAAGAATGAGTTTGAAATTTGAAGAACAAGTTCTAAGATACAAAAACAAGTTGAAAGATTTGAAAATCATATTTGAATATTTGAAGATCAATTTCAAATTGAAATATTAAGTTTTAGGCATCTTCAACATTAGATTGGTCCAAGCCAGGCCTAAGAAAGACCAAAGTCCAAGCCAAGCCCAAGACTCATCAAGATCTAAGATTGACCTAAGACACGTTAAGTTCAAGATACACCAAGATCTAAAGTAAGTTATGGCCCAATTCAAGTTCTTTTTCATAAGAATCATAGGATCAAAATAAAGATTGTATCTCATTCCTTATGTTAATCAAATTTTAGTTTCACTATATCTTTTTCGATAAAATAAATTTGTGTGTATAAAAAAGAGTGCATAAAATTAAAATAATTTCTTCATTAGTTAATTTTTTAAAGACCATAGGGAAGCCTATATAAACTCCCTTAGGGGTTTGGAGTTTTAGTTTTTGTCATGTATCTTTCCGAGAGTGAGAGCGAAACCTGATCACTCTCAAGAGAAATATAGACAAACCCATCCTTCTTTTATGCTAAGTTCCATGAAGGGAGAGATTAGGTGGAAAAATGTTAGGTAGATGAGATATACAACGACTATCATGGATTCGACATCTTCTCTAGATTGGATTTGATCAGGGTATATCAAGATCACAAGTATGTAACTTTAGTCTCTAGATCTAGAACATATTATGATTTTTATTAATACTATTTTGCTAAGTTAGATCTAGAGAGCCTAGGATGAGATTGCATGCACCCTATAAAATCTAGGGTTAGGGAATAGAGTAATCCAAAATTCCTAATAATATTATAATATCTCTACTGAGAATACATATTGTCACTTACCCTAATCAATAATGACCCATTCTTTAGGGAATATATGTCTACCTTAGGGTTTCATTTATAGGTCAAAGTCACTAAGGATTTTAGGACTAGCTCAATACTCTCTCAAGGTTGAAAGTCCATACAATATGGTAGCTAGGTGAAATCATGACTACTTGATAGACAATGTCATGATTAATCGTAGGTCTTATTGAATGTATAATCATATGCACTGGTATACTCACCATAAGAAAATCATCTTAATGTCCAAGACAAGTCATCCCTTCAATTAAAAGGTAATCTACCATAACCTCAAATGGATTGCTTAATTCCATGAATCGGTTGTGAACAATTCATCAACTTCCAAGGAGCCCATGACTTGGATCTTCCATAACTCCTAGTACACCCAAATCATGTATAATGCAAGTGATGTATGTCTAAATGCTTAAATAAATATTAATATAAACATGGATAGAATAGTAGAAACTAAAATCTCATTTGCTAAATCAAGTCATGCTTTTTAGGGCTTTATCCCATCACAATAGAATGGAAGGCTTAATTGACCACTTAATAATACACTTCTTGCAACTTATAACCCTTAGGCAATGTTTAAATCTTTACCTTCAGTTTGTAGGGGTTGACTTTAGTTTGAATTCATGACTTTCCTAGTGAATCCATGCATTCCTTTTTAGAATTGTGTTTAGTGTTTTCCTAATACTTGTGTTTTTCTAGGCAACAATGAGATATGAATTCATTACCTAATGTATAAATATTAGGCGAGGAGACATGTTAGGAATATGTTTAGTGCTTTAGTGTAAAACTAGTTCAAATTGAATGCTACAATGATGCAACAACACAGATAGCCTTTAAAAGGGGGTAATTGGTAACCTCAAGCCTTTACAAATCTTTTCATTCAAAGAAGTCAATTAGTATGAAAGAAGTTGTTACCAAGGCTTACAAATATGCTAGTCTTAAGGAGGATGTTGCTACAACAACTACAAAGGTACAAACAAAGAATGAAAGAAAGGATAGAGAAGTGAAGAAGACTATTATTAATAAGATAACCTGACAAGATAGGGGAACTATTGCATGATGGAGAACATTAGAGTAAGGAAAGGACTTCAAAGCAACATTTATAAAATTGGAAAGCATACTGCACATACTTGAGAAAAATTTGCTTAAGACTTTTAAATCTCATCCATAAGAGACTAGAAATTGTATTTGGACTACTTATCCAAGTATCCTTTTATCCTATAATTATCAACCTTAGGAATTAAATTTTTAAATCTTATTTCACCTTCTTTTCTTCTCAAACATGCACAACCTATCTGATACTATAAAACATTACAAAAATATTAATACACAAATATTATGGAAATCATGGAATCAACTTAATGATTTTTTTAACACAAGGAGTTCCCCATCAAAAAGACATTCTAATCAAGGAAGACATTACTTGATTTTTCAATACAATCTATTTTTGGGGTTCCTTATATTTTCTTGAGAATTCAAAAACCTTTTTCTTTATAGATTCAAGGGTTATCTCTTAATTCACTCATCCTTCATTAAATGTATTACATTGAATTGATATCTTGCATATTTAACTCTCTTAAAAGAATCTAGTTTAAGAATACATTATAAGACTACTTATTTCTCTCTTCAAATGATGGTTTTAAGTTGTCATGTGTGTAACATTCCTAACAAAATTGATATCATTTCCTTTGGTTTCAAAATTTCCATTGTCTAGTATAACTAATAAATGAAAATTTAATGTATTTAACTAGGTAATTAATTAACTCCATCCCCTTACTTGCCAATTTTGTTTACTCATAATTTAGTTGTCATTATTAGAACTAAACACATTACTTATAGTTTTTTACACATTTTTACTTGTCATATGTTTTATTATGCTTACATTTTTTAGGTACGAGTCTGAGATTGTTACAAGAATTGTTCAAGATATTTTGAGTAAATTGATGTACGAGCACTTACATGTTGATGAGAAGCTAGTCGGAATGGATTTTCGATTGAAGAGATTAAATTCATTGATAAGTGTGGATTCAAAAGATGTTCGCATGGTAGGAATTTATGGAATTGGTGGCATAGGGAAGACAACCATTACTAAAGTTTTTTATAATCAAAACTCTCATCAATTTCAAAGTAGCAGCTTTCTTGCAAATATTAGAGAGATTTTCAAAGAAAATCGTGGTCTACTTCGTTTACAAAAGAAACTTCTTCGTGATGCTCAAGTATTGGGAGTAAATGAAAAATTAACAACTTTTGATGAAGGAATCAATATGATCAAAAGTAGACTTTGCCATAAAAAGGTACTTGTTGTTCTTGATGATGCTGATCATTGGTCTCAATTAAAATCCTTAGTTGGAAAACGTGACTGGTTTGGTGAAGGAAGTAAAATCATCATAACCACTAGGAACAAACATCTATTAATTGAGCATGAAATGGATGAATTGTATGAACCGCCAATGTTAAATACAAATGAAGCTCTTGACCTCTTTTCTGAATACGCCTTCAGAAGAAATCATCGCCATGATGATTACCCATCTCTTTCTAATCGTATAATATATTATTGCCAAGGTCTGCCATTTGCTCTTAAAGTTTTAGGTTCTTCTCTATTTAGCAAGACACACGGTCAATGGAAAAGTGAATTAGATAAACTTGCTCTAGAACCTAACATGGACATTATAAATGTACTCAGAATAAGCTATGAGGGACTAAGTAACACACAGAAGAACATATTTCTCGATATTGCATGCTTCTTTAAAGGGGAGTACAAGGATTTTGTGATAAAAATATTGGATGGTTGTGGCTTCTTTGCAGAGAGTGGAATAGGAGTTCTTAATGATAGGTGTCTTGTCACTATTTTAGATAGAAAGTTATGGATGCATGATTTGATACAACAATTGGGTTGGGAAATTGTTCGAGAACAAGGTTATACCAACATTGGCAGACGTAGCCGGTTATGGAACTTTGTGGATGTTCAACACATGTTAATAAAGAAGACGGTACTATTCATGCATACTTACATATGTTACAACTTTAGTGTGTTCATGTTGGTTTATGTATACTATGCTTTTCTTATTCTCCATTCTTACTTTTTAGGGAACAAATGCAATTGAAGGCATATTTCTAGACTTGCCTAAATCATGTCAAATCAATTTTACAACTGAAGCCTTGGCAATGATGACTGAACTCAGATTACTCAAAATTAAAAGTACTTCTGATTACTTTGGTCACGTAAATCTTCCCCGAGACTTTGAATTTCCTTCTTACGAGTTAAGATATCTCTACTGGGAGGGATATCCATTAGAATCTTTGCCATCAAAATTTCAGGGGACACACCTGATTGAACTCAGCATGCATTATAGCCTTGTAAAAGAACTCTGGAGAGGGGATGAGGTAAAGATTATTATTTATTTATATGTATACCTTCCTTTCTAAGACTATCAAATTAGTCACAAATGCTAGTTCATTCAAGAAGGTTTTCTCTTGTCACAGCTTCTTTTTCCGAATTTAACAGTCATCGAACTCAATCAGTCAAAAGGACTCATACGAACTCCAAACTTTTTGAGCACACCAAATTTGGAGAGACTAATTCTTCAAGGTTGTACAAGTTTGCTTGAGGTTCACCCGTCCATTGGAGATTTGGAGAAGCTTCATTTGTTGGATTTAAAAGACTGCAAAAGTCTTGAGAGTGTTCCAGACGGCATTTGCAAACTGAAATCTCTTGAAACTCTTAGTCTTTCTGGTTGTTCTCAAGTCATGAGATTGCCGAAGCACTTCGGTCCCTTAAAAAATCTTAAAGTATTGTCACTACATGGCTGTTACAATTGCGAGGAATTGCCTTCTTTATTAGGTTTATGTTCCTTAAATGAATTAGAACTGAGTCATTGCTTTCTTCGGAATGATGCAATCCCAGTTGATTTTTGGTGCTTATCCTCATTGCAAAAGTTAAATCTAAGTGGAAATAATTTTACTGTCATACCAGAAGGCATCACTCAACTTTCAAAGCTAAGAGTCCTTCAATTAGGACATTGCTATATGCTTCAAGAAATGCCACAACTTCCATCAAGTATTCAAGAAGTAGATGCAAACAGTTGCATGTCCCTCAGAAATTTATCAACTCCATCAAGGTTTGCTAGGGAAGCTATATCGCCAACAAAAACACTCATGGAAACTATATTAGAGAGGATTCAGGTTGCTCTCTCTCTCTCTCGCTCTCTCGCTCTCTGTTTCCCACCTTCTTTTAGCTCTTTACTGATGTGTCAAATGTTATGATATTTTCATGGCAGTACTTTGTCCCAGACAACGAATTCTGTATCCTACTTCCAGGAAAGGAAGTTCCGAACTGGTTCAATCATCAGGCTATTGGATCTTCAATAACAATAGAGTTGTCTCCGGATTGGTACTACAGTAACTTCTTGGGATTTGCTGTCTGCTTTGTTTTTACAGGAAAGCCTGCAACACATTCTGAAATATCATGTCAGTCAAATAATTTTTCATTTTTCTACTCCTATCCGGACCCCCAGACTGCGTTTAGTTCATACCATGTGTGGTTGGCGTATCAGCCTCGCTCTAGAGTTGATATTTGTCATCCTGATGAATGGACTGACATTAAGGCTTCATTTGAAATCAATGGTGTTCCGGATCTGATCCAAAAGTGTGGGATTTGTCCTATATACGCTCATGATCACAAAAAAGACAGTGATGATACAGAATATCCCGTAAAAGTGGAACTGGTGTCTCATACTCTACCAAGCTCCCATCAATGGACCGATGATTCAACTCAAGGGAAAACGCCTTGAGGAACCACAATATCAATATGCTCCTTGAAGGATGGATCTCTATGTTTTCCCTCCCAATTGGTAAGTTACCTTTCTTTTGGGATTTTGAAAAAAAAAAAAATACTGTTTGAAAAAAAATACAGCAATTTAAAAAAGATATATATATTTATTAAAAAAATGGCATTTTTTAAACACTTTACAAATTTACGGAACTTTCAAGCTCAACATGAAGGGATTGACCATTTTTCCAGAGGTTTTTAATCCAGAAAAGTTCAAGATGCCTGACATAGACAAATATGATGGAACTGGTTGTTCGAAGACTCATCTGCAGCTGTTTTTTCTCAAATCTAGGTTCTATGGGGCTCACTCAGAAGCAGATGGTCTTTACTTGACTAGCTCACAGCTTCCCCTGCCCTGACTCCAACGGATTGAGATGAAACTACTTCTTCTGCCCATAAGGAGACCCCGTAGTAAGCAACCTTTGCATAGAGGTAAGTTCTAGCTTTACTAGACAGCGATCTTTAGCTTGTCTCCTATTTTTTTATGTAAGTTTTTATGGAATGATCATCGGCGGTTAGAGCACTTTTTTGTCTTGAGCTTATACTAAATGAGGTTAATCTAACATTTTATGATTTATTTTACTTTTTGATAGGTGTTTCTTTTTTTACTTTATGTTTTTCCCCTGAAGCGACATTGCTTACAGCAAATCTAATTGAAAGTTGTTTTTGAAGAGATAACTTCAGTTGAATTTTCACTGTACTTTTTTTTTTTCTGGAAAATCCACTTTTCCTTGCATTGCTTTTCTTCCATTTGGGTTTGTTTTGCCTTCACTCCAACACTGATATCCACATGGCCTGCAGGGCGAAGTTTTTGAAACTTAACAACATATGGGGCAACTCATATGATGCGTACAGATGCGGTTGACAGCCATGAGAGTAAGGGGTCCTAAGCAGACAATATGCATAGGTAAATACCAACATCATTTGTTAGATTCAAAAAGTGATTTTTTTTTTTTTAAATAGCTTCAGAATTACAGTATGCACATTGGAAGTACTGATTGTTTATCTAAAAGATTCATGGTGTAAATAGTCTTATAGTCCCAAAGTCAGTTGACTTCCATTAATATTTCCAAGATTCATATCACATTATTTTTTTATATCATTTATATACGTATATATGTTATCAGTTTGATGGAAATTGCTTAGTAGTATCTAAGGAATTCTAAACAAACCTGGTTGATTCAAATCATTTGATTGATGAAATGTCATAATTTGCATTGGTAGGGGAAGCTTGTGAGTATTTTTATAACTACCAAAAATATATAAAATGTCCCCTTGGGTCTTTCCCAGCTGTTGGAGCACTAGAACTCACTTTGTAATTAATGGATTTTTATATCATATTCTTTGGAAATTGAATAGATCTTCTGGTCATGCCAAATTCTACTTGATCTATATTTGTTTCCAGGACATTGAGTGTAATATTTGGTCTAACTTCATTTTTCTACTCCTATGGGGCCCCCAGTCTGCGTTTATATCGTACCTTGTGTGGCTGGCATATCAGACTCGCTCTAGAGTTGATATTTGCCATCCTGATGAATGGAATTTGTCCGGGTCTGATCCAAAACTGTGGGATTTGTCCTGTTGACGCTCATGATCATAAAGAAAGGCAGTGATGAGAAAGAATGTCTGGTGAAACCTGAGCTGGTGTCTAATACTCTACCAAGCTCCCATTAATGGACCTATGATTCAACAACCCAAGAGCAAACGCCTTGAGGAACCAAAATATCAATAGGCTCCCCAAGGATGAACCTCTATGTTTTCCATCCCAATTCGGTAAGCTACCTTTCTTTTGCAGTGCCTTTCTTTTCATTTTTATCTGTTTTTTCTTCACATTTTAGGGAGTTACTCCAACACTCTGGTATCCCACATGATCTGCAGGGAGAAGTTTTTTTGAAACTTGTAAGAGGCAAGTCGTGATATGCATAGATATGGTTTACAGCCATGAGAGAAAGTCGTGGTAAGCAGAAAATGTAAATAGGTAATATCAAACACAGTAAAATTTTGTTCCTTATTTAGTAGCATTGTTGTAGTATGTGGCTCATATTGAGGGAAAGACATATATAGAGAAAAATGGGCAAATGTCGGAGTGGAGTGAAGCGAACGACATCATTTGGCATTTAAACTTGTATTTTTATTGTTAAGGGTGAACGATAGGTTGGGAGGTGCGAGGGGCAACGACCCTCACGGTACAGTTCAGGGGTATTTTTGGAATTTCATTACTTAAGGGTTAGTATAAATACCCTTTTATGTAGCCCTAATTTGACATATAGTGAAAGTCTTCTTCCCTGTTCCCGTGGACATAAGCAATCTGCCGAACCACATTAAATCTGTGTGTTTTCTTTTCGTTTTTCTCTAATTTTTCACAAGGAATCATTGCACGAAAATCAACAATCATCATTTGTTAGATTCAGAATTACAATATGCATGATAGAAGTACTAATTGTTTGTCTGAGTGAATTATGGTATAGATTATCTTATATATAGTCGAAAATTCAATTGATTTCCAATATTTCTAGTCCATGTCAACTTATTCTACAACATCATTAATAGAGGGATATTATCGTATGATGGATATGCTCACTACTACCTAAGAAGATCTAAAAAAACCCGGTTGATTCGAATCATTTGACTGATAAAATGTCGTAATTTACGTTAGTTTGAAACCTGTGAGTATTATTATAACTACCTAAAATGAATAAAATTTCTCCACCCAGTAGTTGGAGCACTAGCACTCACCATCAATTTGAAAGAACATAACATTCTATAAGCACATTTGTTGTTGATAATCGAATAATCCACTTTGCTTTCTCGAGGCCTGTGATGGACGAAATGTTTTCAGTTCCACCTACAACAGCTACTACATCTTTTATAAATTGCAGTCATTTTGAAATTAAATTTGATTGATCAGCACCATAGTCAAGTTGTATTTTAGTCAGCTTGGCTATGTTTTGAATGTGTGCTTTTCAAAGTGTTGGGTTCCCTCGTATATGAGGGATTGGGCCCCATATACTTGGGGACCAAGTCAATTACATTAAAAAAAAAAACATAAAAAGAAAAAAGAAAAAAACAAGAAAGAATAGAAGAGAGAGAAAAAACGCATTTGCCCAAATTTCATCAAGAAGTTGATCCCACTTCATTTATGGTGTGATCGAGTTTAAATTTGGAGGAGAGGTTTGAAACTTGAGTAGCTACAATTTGAACGGTGGAGATCAAATTTTGAGCTCGGGAACTAGTATTACTACCCTTTGAACAGTAACGACATTTTTTGGTATACTTTCTCCAATTTTTCTTTGTTTCTTTTGCTAAGAGAGATTGTATAATCCAAGGTTATATGTTCTCTTGATGTATTTGGAAGCCTCTAGAGATTATTCTAAAGAAGACAGGTGTAACCCATTATTGTTGATAGTGGAAGTTTGAATTGGACTAGGTCCCGTGGTTTTTCCCTTCGCATTGGGGGGTTTTCCACGTAAAAATTTTGGTGTCTGATTTATTTTTTTGTTACATGATTTATTTATTTATTGTTGCTAGTTGCTATTACCTATTTAATTTTGCACAAATAAATGGTAGAAAATTTCTAGTGTTTGTTGGAATATTGCGAATTCACTCTAACAAGTGGTATCAGAGCCAAGTTGATTAGCAGTGGGATCTCTTGTGTGAATTAAAAGGAGGAGGCTGGTAGTGGAATGATTAAACTCAAAGCTCTTAATTATTCAATTTGGAATACTAGGATTGATGATATTCTGTATTGCAAAGAGTTGTTTGAGCTCATTGAATGTAGGGGTTATAAGCCAGTTACTACAACTGAGGATGAGTGCAAGAAATTAAATAGGAAAACCATTGGACATATTAAGTAATGGCTTGATCAGAGTCTCTTCCATCATGTAGCCAAGGAAGTTGATGCATATAGCCTTTGGCAAAAATTAAAGAGTCTTTATGAGATAAAGACTACACAGAACAAAGCATTTATGATAAGAAGGCTTGTGAATTTAAAGTATAAGGATGGTAATAGTGTTGTAGAGCATCTCAGCAATTTTTAGGGACTGTTGAATGAGTTGTCTACCATGAAGCTTGAGCTAGATGATGAGGTACAGGCTTTACTTTTGTTGAGTTCATTACCAGACAGTTGGGAAACTCTGGTGGTATCCTTGAGTAATTCAGCCCCAAATGGTGTGATAACTGACAACATGGTAAAAGACAACATGTTTAATGAAAAGACAAGAAGAAAAGAGTTAAGTATTTCCTTTAATACAGAAGCACTTGTTACAGAGAGACGGGGGAGAAGTAAAAGCAAAAAACCTTCCAATGACTATAATCATGACAAGTCAAGAGCAAAGTCAAAGTCCAGAAAAGAGATAAAGTGTTTTTATTGTGGCAAGTCAGGGCATATTAAGAGAGAGTGCAGAAAATTCAAAAGAGAACAGTTTAAAGGAAAAGGTGAATAACAGAAAGAAGACAAAGCCATTGCAGCAATTGCATATGATGGTGATACGATCATTGTTTGTGATGATGCCTATGTAAACCTTGCATGCCAGGATTCCACTTGGGTGGTTGATACAGCAACATCGTTTCATATCACTGCACATAGAAATTTCTTCTCTTCCTATACCAATGGCAGGTTTGGTTGGGTTAGGATGGGAAATGAAGCAAAATGTGAAATTGTTGGCATGGAAGATGTAGAGCTAGAAACTAGCATTGGGTGCAAATTGGTTCTGAAAGATGTTAAACATGTTCCTGAAATGCGATTTAGTTTGATCTCTGTTGGGAAGCTTGATAATGAGGGCTACCATAGTCACCTTGGAAAGGGTAAGTGAAAGCTTTCTAAGGGTTCTCTTGTTTTAACTAGAGGGGAGAAAAACAATACCCTCTACAAGACAGAAGCAAGACTAGTCAAGGGAGAGGTGAACATTGTTGAGAATGAAGCCTCTATTGAGCTATGGCATAAGCGGCTTAGTCACATAAGTGAAAAGGAACTTCAAGTTCTTGCCATAAAGAAGCATCTACCAGTTAAAGGTACGTCACTATTACCTTGTACACATTATCTGTCTGGAAAGCAAAGTAGAGTTGCATTTCATAGATTTCCTTCACATAGAAAACCAGATATTCTTGATTTAGTTCACACTGATGTTACTATGCAAAGTAATACTCTTGGTGGTGAACTTTATTATGTGACTTTTATTGATGATCATTCAAGAAAGGTGTGGGCGTATGCTTTGAAATCCAAAGACCAGGTACTTGATGTATTCAAATATTTTCATGTGAAGGTTGAGAGGAAAACTGGCAAGCAGTTAAAATCTGTCAGAGCAGACAATGGTGGTAAATATAGGAGGCCATTTGAGAAATACTACAAAATTCATGGCATCAGGCTTGAGAAGACGGTTCCTAAGACCCCGTAGCAAAATGGTGTAGCTAAGAGAATTAATATAACCATCTATGATAGAATCAAGTGTATGCTCTCTCATGCAAAATTGCCTAAGTCTTTTTGGGGTGAGGCCATGAGGATAGTCGTTGATTTGATTAATCTGTCTCCATTATATCCTTTAAAGGGTGATATTCCAGAGAAGGTTTGGACAAGAAAATTTGTTTCCTTTGAGCACTTGAGAGTGTTTGGCTGCAGGGCATTTGTTCATGTTCCTAGAGACAAGCGGTCCAAGCTTGACAGCAAGACTAAATAGTGTATCTTCCTAGGTTATTCAAATGAAGAGTTTGGGTATAGGTTATGGGATCCAGCCACCAAAAAAATTATAAGAAGCAGAGATATTGTCTTCTTTGAAGATCAAACCATTGAAGACTCGGATCGAGTTAAAAAGCCAAAGCCTTTCAGTGAAGAACAGGTTGATTTGGGTCCAATCTCTTCTACCTCTGTAAGACATAATGAACACAGGGAAGTTGTGCAAGAAGAACAGGTTGATACAGTTAACAGAAATGATGAGTCTACAGTTGATGATGTAGAAGAAAATCCTACAGTTGAGAATGATGGCCTAGAATAGCAGCAAGAACAAGCTACTTTGGAGTTGCTTACTGAAACAGACTTAAGAAAATCTACTAGAGAGCGTCAACCTTCCAAAAGGTATACTAGTGATGTGTATTTGTTGCTTTCTGATGGGATAGAGCCATAAAATTATCAAGAGGTTCTGTTGCATGATGAGAAAAAATAAAAAATAAAATGGTTGAGAGCTATGCATGAAGAGATGAAAGCCTTGCATAAGAACAACACCTATGAATTGATGAGATTGCCTAAGGGTAAGAGAGCATTGAAGAATAAATGGGTACTAAAAAGGAAGTCTAAACCAAACAAATCACAACCAAGGTACAAGGCAAGATTGGTTATGAAGGATTTTAGTCAGAAGAAAGTCATTGACTTTGAAGAGATTTTCTCGCCCGTGGTTAAGATGTATTCGATGCGAGTTATGTTAGGCTTGGCTACCAGTATGAATCTAGAGATTGAACAGCTTGATGTGAAGACTATTTTCCTCCATGGTGACTTAGAGAAGGAAATATATATGGAGCAACCAGAAGGGTTTACAATCAAAAGCAAGGAACACTTAGTGTGTCGATTGAAGAAGAGCTTGTATGGTCTCAAGCAGACACTGAGACAGTGGTATAAGAAGTTTGATTCCTTCATGGTTAAGCATGGGTATGATAGAACTGCTTTTGACCATTGTGTATTTGTGAAGAAATTCTCTTATGGAGAATTTATTATTCTCTTGCTATATGTAGATGACATGCTAATTGTTAGTCATAATACTAGTAAAATTGATAAATTGAAAAATGAGTTGAGCAAGTCCTTTGAAATGAAGGACTTAGGGCTTGCAAGTCAGATTCTTAGTATAAAGATTTCTCGAGATAGGACGAATGGAAAATTGTGGCTATCTCAAGAAAGCTATATTGAGAAGGTTTTAGACAAGTTCAACATGGGCAAGGCAAAACCAGTGAGTTCTCCACTTGGAAGTCATCTAAAGCTAAGTTCCAAACAAAGTCCTTCAAGAGAGAAAGAAAAAGAAGAAATGCAAAAGGTGTCTTATGTATCAGCCATGGGTAGCTTAATGTATGTCATAGTGTGCACGAGGCCTGATATTGCTCATGTTGTTGGAGTTGTCAACGGGTTCCTTTCTAATCCTGGCAAAGAACACTAGGTTGTAGTGAAATGGATTCTTAAGTATCTGAGGGGTACTTCTAAGACATGTTTATTTTTTGGGACTGACAAACCTGTGCTTGTAGGATGCACCTATGCAAATATGGCTAGGGATGTTGATTCTAGAAAGTCTACTTCTAGTTATTTGATCACTTTTTTAGGGGGAGTAGTGTCATGGCAATCAAAATTGTAGAAATGTGTTGTTTTGTCGACCACAGAGGCTGAGTATATTGTTATCACTGAAGCTATAAAGGAGTTACTATGGACGAAGAAGTTCCTACAAGAATTGGGTCTACAGCAAGAAAGGTATCTACTCTATTGTGATAGTCAAAGTGATATTCATCTCAGTAAGAATTCAATTTTTTACTCTAGATTCAAGCATATTGATGTGAGATATCATTGGATTTGTGATTCACCAGAGATGAAATTGTTTTGCCTTGAGAAAATCCATACTGATGAGAATGGATCAGATATGATGACAAAACCAATACCTACAGAGAAGATACAATTCTGTAGAAAACAAGTGGGCTTGGTAGAGCCTCTCACATAGTCTAGAGGAGGAGATTTGTTGGGTTCTCTCATATGTGAGGGAGTGGGCCCCATATGCTTGGGGACCAAGTCAATTACATTAAAAAAATAGAAAATAAAAATAAAAAAACAAGAGAGAAGAGAAGAGAGAGAAAAAAACACATCTGCCTAGATTTCATCAACAAGTCGATTCCACTTCATCTATGGTCCAATCGAGTTGAAATTTGAGAAGTTTGAAACTCGAGTAGCTACGATCTGAACGGTGGAGATCAGATTTTAAGCTCATGAACTAGTGTTACTACCCATGAACAGTAACAACATTTTTTGGTATACTTTCTCCAATTTTTCTTTGTTTCCTTTGCCAAGAGAGATTGTATAATCCAAGGCTATAAGTGCTCTTGATGTATTTGGCAGCCTCTAAAGATTATTCTAGAGAAGATAGGTGTAACCCATTATTGTTGATAATGGAAGTTTGAACTGGACTAGGTCCCGTGGTTTTTCCCTTGGCATTGGGGGGTTTTCCACGTAAAAATTCTGGTGTCTAATTTATTTTTCTGTTGCATGAGTTTATTTATTTATTACTGCTAGTTGTTATTGCCTATTTAATTTTGCACAAAGAAATGGTAGAAATTTTTTTGTGTTTGTTGGAATATTGTGAATTCACCCTAACACAAAGATTAACGGATTTTAATGTCTTATTCTTTTGAAATTGAACAAATCTTGTGGTCATGCCAAATTCAACTTGATCTATATCTGCTTCTAGCCCATTGATTGTACTATTTGATCTATTTTTTTTCCAAAATAAAACAAAAATCGAACTTTGTAAAATAAGTGAACATGCAGCAATTAACAATAAACGAAACCATTTTTTGATCAACAATGCTTTCTTAAATTACACTATGTTGGAAATAGAAATATTTTATTTAAGAATGCACATGCAAGTATGTGTTTGATATTGATACAACTTGGTTAAGGAAGATGTGCTACAACTTGGTTAATGTTTTGTCTCTTTGTTTTTCAAAAGAGTAAATTATAGCAAAGAAAAAAAAGTTCATTAAAGTCAAATTAGAATAAGAGAAAGTTTAAGAGAAATGTAGGGACGTGGAATTCTTCATCATGTGGCAAAGTTAAAAGAGTAATGCACTACTTTCGTGCATTGCTTGCCAGGATGCCATTATAGGACCCATCGCGCTGCAACACAACAGATGTGACTAGGTTACTAACAGCATCATACCAAAGAAATGGTCAACCACTTTGGGATGACAACCTTCGCTCATAGAAAGTGTGACCACATGCTCACAAAATACGACCTTGCATGATAGGGCGATCAAATAACTATATAATGGTTATGACCATCGCATTAATCATGAGTCTAAACCCTAAAGCCCATTCCATAATAATTACATCATGTTCAAAACCTTGAAGATAGACATGATGAAAATTATTTAAGATGATACATAACCAATATCTTCATTTATTACCCTCCCATAATTTGTTAGGATAAAGCTCTTAAAAGTGTGGCATGATATAATAATAATAATAGATTTATTATTTACTATTAAGATGCTAGTTTCCCAATTTTATCTATCTCATTCATGCATTACACTCTCTAAGCATTCAAACCTAGCATTATACATGACTTGGATGCAATAAGAGTAGCAGGGAAGATCTAAGTCATGGGTTCCTTACAAGTAAATAATTTATTCATAATTGTTTCATGGATTTAAGCAATTCATTTGAAGTTGTAATACACCATCTCTTAATTTGAGGGATAACTATTCTTAGTCATCAAGATAGCTTTCCTATAGAGAGCACACTAGTTTCTATGGCCAAATATTGGACAAGACCTATAGTGACTCTTGACATTGTCTATCGGGTAGTCATGATCTCACTAAGCTTTTATACTATAGGGGCTCTCAAACTTTAGAGGATATTATGATTGTGTTAAAGTATTTAGTAGTTTCAACCTACAAGTGAGACCCTAAAATGGTCATATATTTCCTATGGATTGGGTTATTATTAATGAAGGTTGGTGGCAACAGGAATACTCAAAATAGGCACCATGATATCTCATGGGTTTGAGACAATGTGTCCACTTAGGTGATCCTAAGGACATATGATCAAGAAATCTATAACTATAGTTTTTTCTTAATTGGAACTTGACATATGCTCTCTGTGAGTTGTAGTATGTTAATTAATCACATAATAAAAAGGACTTGAGACTTAAGGATTATAGAGGTAATCTTAAGAGGTTAATAGCATTGACCTCATTAGATTACAGACTCTAGTTCATAGGAAGCTTGCATATATTGGACAGTAGGTCACAAATCTAAAGTCGTTGTAATATCATAAGATACTAGAGTGCAATTGTCTCTTTGTAGTAGGATGTTGAATTCATTTCAAAATTGGATTCTAAGGGAGCTAGGAGATCTAAGTTCTTGTATCTCATTATAATATCATAGGATACTAGAGTGCAATTGACACTTTATAGAGGAATATTGAATCAACTTTAAAATCTGATTCTAAGGGAGCTAATAATCTCTTATGGGTTTCAATTGTCCCACTCAAGCTCATATTCCTTGATAACACACTTATTGAGGGGTATTTCAATTCTTTATTCACATGTGTGTATAAGGGCATTTTGGTAAATAAGTAGTATTGCATAAGAACTTGTGACTATTCTCTTTAGATTAGGTTAATTGATTAATTGGAACCCAATGAGGCTAATTGATCAATTAAGACCTAAGTGAGTTGGATTAAGTAACCAAAGACCAAGATGGGTTCAAGTCACTTAAGCCTACTAAAAGCATATATAAACCCTTTTTAAGGGTTAGGGCTTCATTCTTGTCCTCCACTCTTCCTGTTCACCATAGAGAAAAGAAAACCCTAACCACCACCCATTTATGAGACTTTCACCTCCTTTAATGCTAAGAGCAAAGGAAAGAGAGCCATTGGGTGAAATATCCCTCAATTTACGAGATTTGCACTACTTTTCATTAACAAAGAAATGATATAGGAACATCTAGATTTGAGATAAGACATTATTCTCTAGGTCTAAAAATGTTTTAAATGTTTTTTGCTTCCATTATGTAGATCTAGAGGGGTCTTTGAGATCATATAAACTCTAGTGTTCATAATAATCCCAAGGATAGCTTATCCAAGTTGACTTGCCCTTAACACCAAATAACTTTTGCAGACTAAAAAAAGAATATAAAAGTATATGGTAATAGACATGTGTTGCTATTACAACACATTATCCAAAGACCTAAGTATGAAACACTTGGTCTTCTGATCTATCTAAAACCACCTTTGATATACCACTCTTTCTTCTTACTAGGTTAGTTAAAAAAGAATGGCTAGCTCTACTAGATTTAAAAGTTCAATCTAAAAGATTAGTTAGGTTTGGTACAATGTGAGAAACAGAGAGATAAAGAAACAAACATGATATTTATAAAAATAAAATAAAATAGCCAATATGCATATAACATAATTAAGCATTCAAGGAATAATAATAATTTAGCAAAAAATGTATAGCTCTTAGGACTACACATCATTTTGCAAGCTATCCTAATATCATAAGAATCAAGCCTACATAGGGTAAGTTATGACCTTATTACTAGTTAGAGACCGTGTCAAATTGATCTCCCTACCTTAACCATGTAGGTAAAGGCAAGTTCAACATACCTTTTCTTTATCCCATAGACTATGCAAGTGGGACTACATTCGGCGATTCGACCACTTCATATCCATTATCAACTGTATAACCATTGTCCTCGAACTATCAATGTGACCAAGGACCTCACCATAATGATAGTCGCTCTCACTACAAACATGTCTAGTCTTCTCCATTTAGAGAGTTCATCTCTCATGATTCCTAATACCTAACCCACCATGGGGGTGATGATGAACTCAAATCAAGATGGGCTCAATAATGGAAGTCATGAGATTAACTAGGTCCCTCTTCCACTTAATCTTTTGAGATAGATAAGGGCATTTTAAATTTTTAGTAATTACCCTAATGAATAAATTATCTACTTTGAGAATTTTCAAAAATATTTATTTTCTAATTGGAAACCTAGTGTAATAGGACAATGTCAATCATAAAAAAATGAAAATTTCCATGAGAGTATTTTTCAAAATACATTTTGATAAAATCTCTACCCCTAAAATTTTAAAAACTATTTTCATAAAATTTTCCTTCTCTTACACAAATCCAATTAATAAATATTTTATCTAGGAAATACCTTCAAAGAAATTTATTTCTATCCAATTACTAAGTCTTTTGGTAAGAAACTTTCAATGATAAATTATCTCTAATGACAATTTTTCATAATATTTATTTTCCAAATTGAAAACTTTAGTGTAATAAGGAAATTACCATTTTATGAGATTTTAAAAATCTTGAGAGCACTCTATCCATTAAAGGAACTTTTGTTTCTCATATTTAAAACTCCTCATAAGAGTTTTCCTTACTCCCTACATCTTTCCAACTATATTAAATATTCTCATGGAATATTTTTTCATAATAATTTATTCATGAAAAAAAATACTAAAATCATAACCTTCTAGTAATACCTTAATGGATAAAATAATATTTATGAAAAACTTCTAAAATGTTTATTTCCTTAAAAGGAGTTAAACAATCCATTTTTTAAAGTATTTTCAAAATATTTTATATCTCCATTAAATTACTAAAATTTTCAAAAATATTTTGTAACCATTCTTATCATAAATTCTTTATCATGAGATTTTTCGAATCCTTTATTTATTTCTTAAATTGGAACTCCTGTGCAAAAGGAATTGTTTTATATTCGTTATCCTTGAACTATCCTTATCCAACATAGTTCTTCTCTCAAAGGGGTAAAGCCTAATGAACTAGGTGCTATCCTTCTTCTCTTAAGGAGAAAAACCTAAAGGACCATTATATGTGTCGTTCTCCTTCTTTCAAGAGAGGAAAGCTTAGAGAACCAACTATCCCAAGAAGGATATTTCCAAAATAAATAGTAATCTATCAAGACAACCAATTTAAATAAATAATTTGGGAAAAAATTTCTCTTAAAAATACCAAAATAGTTTTTTAAGGTCACATATGCAATATATAAAAGGCATATAATAAACTAGGAAATAATTAAATAAAATTTCTCATGGCCTTTAAGGATTTTGTTGCATAATTGGTAATAAATTTGGATAAAATCCAAATAACCAAAATTACTAAAAATATTTGCAACCAAAAATAAGGTTAGAAAATAAAAAAACAAACCCAAAAAAATACCCTTAAAGTGCCAAATAGCCATCACTTATGCTCAAGCACCTAAAATTCTAAAAAGGGCATTCGATACCATTTGGAGAGTTGGAAGGAGCGTTTGATCGCTCGAGACACTCAAGAGCTCAATGCCACTACTCAAACATTGCATCCCATAGTTACTCTCTTAATGTTGCTTCTACACTTTTTCCGCCAATTGTACCATTGAAAAACTCACCTTTTCAGACAACTTTTTTCATCATGCATGTCATTGACTGCATGGAAGCTTCAATCTCCACTTTTGGGTCATCATAGATAGATAAAAATTTGATTTTTACATTAAAGAAAAATTTTGTGCTACCTTGAAACAGAGCTTACAATCCATCTATGAACCATAAATGATTTCCACATATGAAATTAAAAATCTTATGCTCCTAACCATGAAGCTTAAAACCCAATCTAGAGGGAAAAAAAACAATTATTCATTTAATCACAAATATGAACATCATATAAACATCCATACATTCATCCTTAGGGGTAATCGGATGAATAATATATATATATATATATATGAACACACCCTAAAACAGATCTAGCATACAAAATCCTAACTTAAGGCTTTGATACCAATTGTTGGAAAACTTGGATTGCTCCATTCCTAGGCCCTAAATCAATAGGGTGCATACAATCCTATCCTAGGCTTATTTAGATCTAAGCACAATGGAAACCTGGTATTAAAAACCAAAATAGATACCAAAGATCTAGAGATGTAAACACAAACCTTCAATTAAAATGTTCTTAGATCAAATCCAAGGTGATGGAGATGTCAAAAGAGTTGTAAAACTCTTCTACTCAGTGTTCTTCCACTTGATATCTCCTTTCATAGTTTCCAACACCATATAAGGGTAAGCTTCTTTCTTTCTCTCTCTCTCTCTCTCTATCTCTCTCTCTCTCCTTAAGGGTGGCTAAGGTTCCTCTTTCTAAAATTTTAGAAAATTGAAGCCTTAACCCCTAAGGAGGTTTATATAGGCTTCCCTATGGGCTTAAGTGACTTGAACCCAAATTGGACTTGGGTTAGCTAATTTAGCCCACTTAGATCCTATTAATTAATTAGCCTTAATAAGAGTCCAATTAATTAGTTAGCCCATTTTAGAAAGTCAATTCTTAAGATTTAGTACAATCTTGCATTTTTAGCAAAATGCCCTTATGCACACTTTTTAATTACATACCAAAAATACCTTTAAAATGTGTGCTATCGTGAGTTAGGAGCATGATTGGGGACCATTACCATAGGAAAATAGTGGCTCCTTTAAAATCTAATTCTAAGTTGACTCAACACTCCACTAAAGAGAATTAACTGCACTCCATTATCCAATAAAATTCTGATGAGCTAAAGCTCAAGTCTCTGACCTACTATCCATTTCATGTAGACTCTCCATTAATCGATGTCATAATCTAACAAGATAATGTTGTCAACCCATCAAGATGACCTTTCCAAACCTTAAGTTACAAATCTACCTATTATGTGATTAACTGACATATTCTAACTCCAAGGACCATATATCAAATTCAACTAAAAGAATTACTATGACCATAAATTTGATAATCATATGTCCTTGAATCACCCAAGGGGACACATTGTCTTAATTCCATGAGATATCATGTTACCTCTATTAAGAATACTGGTTGCCACTTGCCTCTATCAACAATGACTCAATCTATAGAGATATATGACCATATTAGGGTCTCACCCATAGGTCAAAGCCTCATATTGATTTCAATCTAAGCTCAATATTCTCTCAAGGTTAAGAATCTATACAGTATAGTAGCTTGTGAATCATGACAATCTAGTAACCTTATATTATGATTCACCGTAGATCCTATCTAAGTGTAACTATACACACTAGTGTAGTCATCATGGGAACCTCATCCCGACAACCAAGACAAGTCATTCTACCAATTAGGAGGTAGTGCAATATAGTCTCTATTGGATTGCCTAAATCCATGAATCAATTGTGAACAACTTATCATCATGCAAAGAACTCATGACTTTTATCCTTTGTGCAACTTCTAATGCACCCAAGTCATGTACAATGCAAGTGGTATGAGATGAATGTTCAAAACAATGTCAATGCGTAAAAAAGATAGTTATGGGACAATCAAGTCTTACTTTGTTATATTATGTTTTGCTTTTATGGGTTTTATCCTAACACAAGGGTGCATTAGATCTTGTGAATTGTATTTTTGGATCAGATTAATTAATTAATTAATTAATTAGAATCCAATAGGGCTAATTAATTAGGACTAAGGTAAGTTGGATTAGGTTACCCAAGTCAATTTGAGCTCGAGTCACTTAAGCCTATAGAGAGCCTTATAAATACCCCATTGGGGTTTAGGTTCCAGACTTTGGCTTATCTTCTTCTAGATGAACCACATATTCCTTTCTACAGTTTGAAGTTCTTTTTTGACTGCTTTTATCGTTTGAAAACAATCTGGGAACATCCAGATCTAGGTTTGGTTTCAATACTCTCTAGATCAAATATCTAAATGGTTTTTAAATGTCATGTTTCCACTTAGATTAGTATTTAGAGAGCTCTAGGTTAAATGCATGTACCCTACTAAATCCAAGGCCAAGGAATGGAGCAATATGGGATTCCTAGCATGGAGAACACATGACCATCATAGGGTCTCACCCTAGGTCAATGTCATTGAAGATCTCAACATTAGCTTAATATTATGTTAATGTTGAGAGTGCATGTAATATAGAAGTTTGGTGAAATTATGATTACCCAATAGTAAATTTAATGGTTCACCATTGGTCTTATTCAATATGTGGTATATACACTAATTCACTAACCATATCATAAACTCATCTTGATGACTAAGATAAATCATCCCTTCAAGCACTACAACCCACATGAATTGCTTAAGTTCATGAACTAGTTATGAATAACTCATCAACTTGCAAGGAACCAATGAGTTGGATCTTCTATGCAATTTCTAATTCACCCAAGTTATGTACAATGCAAGTGATGTAAGTTTAAATGCTCAAATAAATATTAATGCAATCATTGATGGAAAAGTGGAAATTGAAATTATAATTAAAGAAATCTCATTTTGTTACATAATGTCATGCTTGTACAGGTTTTATTCCAATAGTGAATACTCATATAAGTAATAATGAAATCATGGATAGAAAAGTGAAAATAGAATTCATAATATATCAAATGAAAACTTATTATATTACATCATGTCATACTTTTAATAGCTCTAACCTAACACATAACATCCAGTGCAACCATGGTTGCTCTCATTGAAACTAATTTATCAAAATAGCCTAGATTGAAACCTAGGATTTGGAATACAAATTGAGAAGGAAAAGAGCATTATTTATTGACTCTTTATAAGGTTTTTATGTGTCTATAGGTAAGCTTCTAGACAAAGTCTAAGATGGGGTAATTTTGGCATTTTATCATATTTTTTAATAACCAAAACCATTTCCATTTAAGCACTAAGATGATTAATTCTATGGTAGGTGATCATCAAGCTATTTGATCATAATGTTAGGGGGATTAGCTTAATATTTAAAAATCAAGGGAAGTCACATATAAAGGTTAATGTAATTTTTCAAAAAAATTAATATATAACAACAATTAAGTATTAATTGTTATATTCTCCTTCAGGTATGATTAAACCCAATGTCATGCTTCTCTTATGGATTAGAGAGCCACTAAGATAAGAAAGGAGTAAGGTCTTTTAGACTCATCCCTTTTTGACAATCAAGTTAGCAATTGATCGAAGTAAGGATAATAGAAAAAAAATGAAGTGATTAGTTCAATTTAACTTGTTTTGAAATTAGGTTCTCTTCTTATAATTGTCTTTTGGTGGATTGAGCATGAAAATATTGTAATTATGCTCCATTTTTGGGATTTGAGTATAATGAAATGATTATGATATGTCTCTAGGATTTGGTCCTTACATGGCTAATAAGGAGGTTGTGTATGTTACGTAGTTAATATGGCAATCGTTCTTCGAGCAAGAGGATGCATCTTAATTACCAGGAGCGATGATGGTTTCCGGTGTAGAAATTAACAACGTACCTATGTTGTGATCTATTGATGATAGTAGTCTAATCATATTTTATTATGTTGTAGCTTATGTGTCTCTTAAAAGGGTTGCGTTAAATGTCGAGTGGTTCTATCATGCCACTCATACTGGCTTGACACATGGAAAAGGATTTTCGCATCCCAACATATATTAATAAAAATAAATAAATTAGAACTTAACGATATTCAAAAATCAAGTAAAAAAATTTTACTAAATACTAACAAGATTAATTTGTCTCTATTTAAGTCAAGACCAAAATCCAAAAGTATTCTAATTTCTTTAAAAACCAAAAAGGAAAGAGAAAACGAGACTTTTAAGTTGTAAAAGTGCTGCTATGCTCGTCAGCATGTAACAGACCGTCAAACTTAGCCAAAATCACATGCATGAACGTTTGTAAAGCAAATGAACCCAATAACATGCTTCCACCTACATTTGTCGCTCTTCTTTATTGCGACTAGTGGTAGGAAAATGTGAACATTAATGTAAACTTAACTTTAAATGTTTAACAACCCCTTTTGGTCAAAAATGTGTGCTTCACATTTTAGATCGCAATCTCATCATTTTTCCTTGTGTAAAGTGAAGTTGACAAGTGTAGCTTCACTGCATAGAATATTGAAATAGCTATAGACTCCCAAGTCCCATGCATTTACAAAAATTGTATCAAAAACTATACATACTAGAAATATCAAATACTGCTTGTTCATATTAAAGACTTAACCATCTTTTCCACACATAGTTTTTCAAGGTAGGCATTTAACTTCAAACAAAATTTATAAAAATTATTTTTAAGAGTGTGATTTTAAAAAATGTTTTTAATATTTTTAATACTTAAAAGATAAAAGTTTTTAAGTATTAAAAATATTATAAACGTTTTATCAAATTGAATTTTAAGAGTCTGTCTTATTATAATTCTATGAAAACATTTTTAAAAAAAAAATAAATAAGTATTTGATAAAATTTAATGAATATTTTTTAACTTTTTAAAAATCACTTGTAATATTAAAAAATTATTTATAGTGTTTTATGATGAAGAATTTTATAGATGATTTTTCTAAAATTATTTTTACTAAAAACACTTCAAAATGAAAAAGAAAAATTGAATAATTTTATCTTTAGAAAGCTAAAGCTATTTTTGATATATATCAAAGCTTAATAGAACTTATTGATAAAGTATGACATATACGGGACTAACTTTCGAGGAAGCGAGGGGGGGAGGGGGGCAGGTGGATCATGGGTGAATACAGATGTGATTCGTATGGCGTCCACTATTTTGAAAAAGGTGAAGGTAAATAATGTGGAGAGCATAAAAGAAAGTGGGGGGAAAAGAAAAGGAGATGGAAACGGTGAATAAGGGAGGTGGAAAGGGCTAATTTGGGGACATAAAAATGGGCAGCACGTTCCATGCTCACGCCATTTCTGACACGCGTCACCGCCTTGCCTGAACCACGCAAAAACGGCCTACCCCACTAGCGTTGAGGAACTCCACCTCCGGGACCACCACTACCTTTTGCCCTCACAGTCCAATCAAACACCACTCACCCATTAACTCCCTTTAGTATTGACTCTTGTACGCCCCATCCCAATTTCCAATTTCCACTCCACTCCGAGTCTCCAATGCATTGCTGGCGGTTGACGACGGGCATGTGTCGATAACACTACCCAAGGAAACAACGTTGGAATGCAAACAATGACGTGTCAGCTATGGAATGTGATGCCGGAAAGGCCACAATTCCGGTGCCCTTTTTTGACCTCTCTTTCTGTGCCATCACCTCTAAAATATTCAACAAATTATTTTGTTTGGATCCCTGCTTTCAGAGTTTGCGGGGAAAAATAACCCTTTTATAAAAAATATATATATAAAATTTAACCTTTTTACAAAATTAATGTTAAAATTACCACATCCCACCATCATTAAAAAAAAATATTATCTAAATTGAGATTTTATTTTTAAATTGAAACTTTAATTATTAAGTTTTATTTTTGAATTGAAAAAGTAAATTAAAAAAAAATCTTTAATTAAAGTGGATTCAAATAGGCTAGTTTGAATTAGGTTTTAAAAGTCACCTAATTTCCACGTTATGCATGCCCGAAAGACTAATTTGACCCAAAATTCCCCTTTCCCCGCTCCATATTTAAAGTCTTTGACTCTTTGGTTCAAATATAGTGTGGAAACATAAGTTTTGGTTACTAAAAGAAGAAAAAGAAAAAGAAGATGAATAGAAAGAGTAGAAAGAAAAAAAGTAATGGAAAATAATATAAATTATTTTAATTTAAATTTTTTAGATAAACTTAATATTAATATATAAATTTTTTCAGGTAATGAATTTAATTTTTTTTTAATTATTAACTAATTACATGACATGCTAGATTGAGTATACTAAGCCATATATGTTTTTGTTTCGAATGAGGAAAGTACGGAGAAGAAATAGTAGAAGAAACATATTGGTATTAAAATTGAATGGATAGTATATAAATATATACTTTATGTTAAAAAAAAAGTGGTATTCTGTGAAAGAAGGAATAATTTAATGGAGGGGAGAGGGGGGAGTCACCCCACATGGTGGTGGAGCAGTTTAAACTAATGTATTTGAGGGAAAGAGAAACGGCGCACTTTGCAAAAACCAGCCTTTATGAAGCGCCAGATGGCAGATGCAACTGCCACGTAGCAGTTACTCGATGGCGATTAAAGTTTGACGTGGCATGCATTCACAGCCATAAACTGAATAAATAGGGGCTGGGGGAACGCCTCTCTGGTCTCTCTCCATCGTCCTCTTGGACTCGCTGCTCACCATACAACGCCATCTTTTTTTATCACTTTCCTTTAGTGCTCTTCCGCTTCTATCCAACCACTGCTTTTTATTGCTTTGTTTCTCTGACCCAAATAATGCCAGTGATGGGCGGTGGAGATGCTCCGAATGGAGGGGCGTCGGAAGGCTCAGAACGAGTCAAACCCTCTTCTCAAGATTCCCGTGACTTGAACTTCTTAATGGCTTCTTGTTATCCAATTAGCCTCAAGGTACATACAGACAAATTATGAGAGAGTATCCAGTGTTTCCACTAGGTTAGACCGTTCAGAGTAAAAATGTCCTTGACTCGGTCATGACTCAGTTGACCATCATGTTGACTTTTGTTTTTGTTTTTGTGTTATTTTATTTTATTTTTTTTAGTAATCTTTTCTTCCTCCTTTGAGTTTTTCAGTTCATTGACATATGTTACCGGGTCAAGCTGGAGAAGAAGAAGAGCAGAGGAGGCCTCTGCAGGCCCATGTTGGGCGGCCCAACCAAGTCCTCTGATCGGGGATCAACAACAGAAACCATCCAAGAAAAGACGATACTTAACGGAGTTACAGGAATGGCTTGCCCCGGAGAAATCCTGGCCGTTCTTGGTCCATCAGGGAGCGGAAAATCAACTCTCCTAAACGCACTTGCAGGGAGAATCCAAGGACACTGTTTCACCGGAACAGTACTGGCCAACGGCCGGAAACTTACTAAACCGGTGCTGAGACGAACCGGGTTCGTGACTCAGGACGACATCCTCTATCCCCACCTCACAGTCCGGGAAACTCTCATCTTCTGCTCGCTGCTTCGCTTGCCCAACACCCTCACAAAACAAGAAAAAATCTCACTGGCTGACTCGGTGATCGCCGAGCTGGGGCTCGCAAAATGCGAGAACACGATAATAGGAAATAGCTTCATAAGAGGAGTTTCAGGGGGAGAGAGGAAGCGAGTAAGCATAGCACACGAGATGCTGATAAACCCAAGTCTTCTGATACTGGACGAGCCCACGTCTGGGTTGGACTCGACCTCGGCATACAGGCTGGTTTCCACGCTGGTGTCACTGGCAAACAAGGGGAAGACCATAGTAACATCCATGCACCAGCCCTCCAGTCGAGTCTACCAGATGTTTCACTCTGTGCTCGTCTTGTCCGAAGGCAGATGCTTGTACTTTGGAAAGGGAAGCCAAGCCATGAGCTACTTCGAAACTGTTGGCTTCACGCCGTCTTTTCCCATGAACCCAGCTGACTTCCTCCTCGATCTCGCTAACGGTGTGTACCTCATATTCTCACTCCATATTACCTTTACTTTACTTGCTTTTTTGCCTAGTCGACTGCTGCAATGATTTATTTATTCATTCCATTTTCTGCACTTAATGTTTGTGAACAATTCAAGACAGAATCAAACTGTTACCTTCTGTTCGTTGGCCTTTTCTAATAATAATAAAATTTCTGTCCATTAATTGAACAGAAAAATTAGAAAATCAAACAGCTACTTGTTTTGGATTTTTATTTTTTATTTTTTATTGGAAAAAAATGCAAAAGCTTATCGTTGATATTAATAATATCTTTAGTTTTTTTCTCTTTTTGTGTTCTTGGATTACGTCACCAAAGGGCCTATATGATCACAAACTATATTGGGTGGGTGGTGGCAAATGTTTATAATGGTGGTAATGGTGGTGGTGGTAGTGGTGTTGTTGTTGATGATGAACTTGGTCATTAGTTACTTCTCTTTATGGTTGGAGATGGCGATGTGGCAATTTATAGAAGAATGTAGTGGATAAAATCGATTTTGAATAGAGGTAAAGGTCCTTTTAGTGGAAAATAATGTTCCGTTGCACGACACGCGTCCTCTTGATTCAAACTCTGTCGGTCCACTCTCTTTCTATTTTATGACTTTTCGGCCACCTCGATTTCATCAAATTGCATTCTATCTTGGTTTGGTCCTTTTTAACTAAATTAATTCTACCATACAAAAGGGGAATTCTTTCTTTTATAATTTGGGATTATGGTGAGATAGATCGGATCCAAATTGTTAAATGACTTAGGGCCATGCAGGGAGGGTAATTTTAGATCCATTTTTGTTGGAAATGGAGGGGGTTGATAAAATAAGGTAGCCTGGGAATCATTTTTATGGCACTTATCAAAGCTTTCTGGTTGATGGGGATCGGTTGATGGAAAATGGGGCCCAAGTATATAATACATATGTGCATCCGCTTTATATATGAAAATATTATAGTATGGGATGGAAGGTCCCTATAGTATCATATCCCTTGGTACAGGAATAATGGTCTTATATTATGGACCGTCCAAAAATAAATAAATAAATAGAGAAGAGGCGTCAACTTAGCTGGTAACTTTGTTGTGATAGAGATACCCAAAAAAGAATAGAGCAGAGCTAACACATTTGAGTTGACCAATTATGGGTTAAGAGTATTGGGAAAAGGACATGTCATGGCACCCTTTGAGAAAAAGATCCTCAGTTGTATACACATACAACATCCTTTAAATTTAAGTATGGATGGAGGGTGTTGGGTGAGATGCCACCACCACTCCCTAAAGATATGTATGGTCTTTCCGTATGGTTTCGCTGTATATGAGCAGGAAAGAGCCACATGGAGACACATGTGCGATCTTCAGATGAAAGAAAATATTGGGAAGATCTAGAGAGGTGTGGGCATGGGTTGCAAGTACATTCTAATTTACTTCGGATTTGTTATGTTCTTCTCCCTTTCTACCCCCCAAACTTTCAGGACAAATCATTTTTTGTATGGACACAGTGGACATATTATGGTGGTTTGTGATGCTTGGGACATTTGTTTTTTCTTGTTTTGTTAACTGTGGATGATTCATAAGGTTACTTGTTGTTGGTTTGATGTGGAGATGTGGTGGAGACTTACACATCAAATATGCAAACTCCCCGCATCTCCATTCCGAAAGTGGTGAGCATCTGCTTTACATGGAAATTCGGATCGAAATGATTCTGCTCAAAATGTGTCGAATCATTAGGTCAGATAGGGACCCATGTTTGCTGGGTTTGGCACCACATATTTTGAATATCTTTAGCCTTTCAACCTCCTTTTATATATATGCATGTATACACGAAGGGAAAGGACTCCTAAAGTTCTATCTTTCCGCTGTTTTTTTTTTTTTTTTTTCATTTTTTTGCGTTTTTACTTTCTTTTTTTCCCCCCCTTTTTCAAGAATGAGTTTTTGCATGGTGGGGCATGTCACTAACCTGTAGTCTGCAATTATGTCATGCATTACACAAGCGAATGTGAAGTGCGCTTTGACTCGGGGTCTTTTGTCTTTTGAGACTTTGTTTTGGCTAGCACAAATCCACCTTTAGAGAAGGGTATTGTTCTCCCAATATTTTCATTTATTTCTTCTTCCATTTTTTAATATTAAAAAGGTTATTCCTAGACAATAAGATATTTGTAGATATTGAGCAGGTGACTTCATTGATTGCGTGAGCCAGCATCAACAAAAACATGGAGAAGGGGGGGGGGGGGGGGGGGGGGGGGGGGGGGGGTGATACATTGCATCACTTGTCTGAGTATTGCTCTCACTACCCATAGCTCCCCACACATATGCATGGTTGGGTCCAATTGGGTACACACAACCACTAGGCCTGATCCCCATTAATGCATATGGACGCTTATTCATTATTGGAATATTGTTTTACACTACTTGATTTTTTTTTTCTTCCTATTTTGCTAAACAAAATGATTCACCTTTTGATTTCATACCTTCATGGCTCATATTTTCCTTTGCCTTATATGGGGAGTTCTAGGTTTTACTTAGTGGTCTTTTAGTTCTATTATATTCTCAGTTTCCCTTGTGCTACGTGGAGGTTAAGTAATTTGGATAAGACTGTACCAAGGGTTTAAGTTTTGTTGATAAACATGCTTTGACATTTTTAGTGGGAAAGCTTTAGGAGGAGAAACTTTTAACTAAAAGTAGGAAGGAAAGTGAATAGAAAAACAAGATTAACAAATCAAAAGGAGTCATCAATCTTATAAACTTTTGACTCTCTATCTCAAGGTGTGGAGGTTGGCATAACATGATTGATCCTTTCCATCACAAATTTTGACTTAAAACATCTATAGATCAAAACCCAATTTTAGGCCCTGCTGATAACTCTTGAAAAAGAGAAGTGACCACTAGGGAAAAGCCACTCAAATTTTACACGTGCCAGAAGCTTGTTTGTTTTCCCTTTTTGCTTCCTTTTTCAAATTTTCTTTTGATGATGATACACACATGTTGATCTTGTTTCTCATACTTTCTTTTACAAATATATGTGTATATTTTAAGGTTTCCAGTTGGTTAGATGATCAAAATCTGAATTCATCCATCTATAGTTCTTGATCCTGGTTGTATTCATAGGACATGATTGTATGGATTCTGATGTAAAAATTTGAGAAAAAGGAAAAGTATTTCATCATGAGTCAAGAGGGGTGTGGTCAAACCCCTTTAGTTAAGATAGTGCTGATATAATATACGTTCCACTGCTAACCTTTGATGCTGCATATTGTGAGTGGCACACGAAGTCACTAACACGTTGGAGGGTGAATGCACCTAAATCTCAAGAAAAAGAAACCAAAAAGAGAAAAAAAAAAAATGATCAAATCAGCAATGATGAAAGTTTTCGGTCTTTCCTTTTTCTTTTTCTGTTCTGGGTTGGTTTGAACAAAATCAACTCTCTTTTTCTGCTCCAACATAGGATATATACATATGCTGAGGCCACCACCTGGGATGCTTTGCATCTCCACATGCATTCATCTCAGGAAAAGTGTATGCGCATTTGAAATAATTGGTTTAAATAAAACAAAGCAGGGAACTGAGGTAAGTGGTGGCCCAACCTCAGGAACAGCACCAACTTCAGTGGACTCCCACCTTACCACGAACATCGGCCAGCTTTTGACCCCTCTTTCTTCCTACTTATGACTTAGCTAGTACAAGTCACTAACTCATTTCCCATTAAACTAATATATAGTCATTTCTTATTTAAAGTGCTTTCCTACTAGTACACTGTTGTCGTTGCTGTTGGTTTTTTTGACTATTTTTTTCTTTTTTTACTCTGAAAACTTTATTCACATGCCACCAGGGCTGTGGTCTGTGTTGGAGGTTACATTTCTGGAGGAGTAGCATTTCAGTACTAAACTTCTGACCTTAGGTTTACATCTTGGAAAAATCAGAGAGAGAAAAAGAAAAGCAAAGAGTTTTTAAAGAATCAAAAAGATTATTTTTGAACTTTCCTTTGCTGTTTTCAAGGTCAAAAAAAGGAGCGTATAGAACTTTCAGGTCACCTTAGGTTTACATCTTGGAAAAATCAGAGAGAGAAAAAGAAAAGCAAAGAGTTTTTAAAGAATCAAAAAGATTATTTTTGAACTTTCTTTTGCTGTTTTCAAGGTCAAAGAAAGGAGCGTATAGAACTTTCAGGTCGTATTTAGGTGACAGTAAGCATATATCTCCATTATGTGATGTTCATGAGCTTTATGATTTCGTCACCAGCGCACCACTCATGGATATGGAGCACATACATTTTCTCCACAGTTAGGCAACCATATTTCCATGATCTTGACTATTGATTTATGGGTTAGGCCATGTCTGCTGTTGCAATTTGTAGTGGCGGACAAATCATGTAGCATGATCCTCTCATTAGAAAGTGTTCATTTTTGGCACTTTATTTATTTTGTTTCCATTCCACTGGTCTCTTTCTGTTTGTCCAGTGCTGCAATGATCAATGGTTTAGGATCCATGCTTTACTAAGTATTATACTGTCTTCTTTGAGGACTCCCCACTACCGGAGACCGTCCAAAGATTGCTTCCAAGTTTGCACAATAGTTTGAGTATTTTGGGTTGTGCCAAACACAAAAGACTTGCTGTTGCTTTTTTGTCTTATTTCATTATTCAGTCTTGTATGGAAAAATAAATAAATAAATAAGAAAGTAAAATACTTTTAAGAATATACTAACCATTTGTTAAAATCATGCAGGGGTATGCCATCTTGATGGAGTAAGTGAGAGAGAGAAGCCCAACATAAAGCAAGCTTTAGTTTCTTCTTACAACAGCTTGTTAGCTCCAAAGGTGAAAGATGCCTGCAACATGGATACCAACGTCACTGCACCTAAGGAGACTGTGAGCCTGGCTTCAAAAGAGTGCAGAAGAAGGTGCAGTTACAGTGGCCTTTCCACTTGGTTCAACCAGTTTAGCATTCTGCTCCAAAGAGGCTTGAAAGAAAGAAAGCACGAATCCTTTAACTCTCTCAGGGTTTTCCAAGTGATTGCCGCTGCATTATTGGCTGGTTTAATGTGGTGGCACTCTGATTTTCTAGACATTCAAGATAGACTCGGCCTCCTTTTCTTCATTGCCATCTTCTGGGGTGTGTTTCCATCCTTTAACTCTGTATTCGCCTTCCCCCAAGAGCGAGCTATCTTCATGAAGGAACGGGCTTCTGGTATGTACACTCTTTCTTCCTACTTCATGGCTCGAATCGTTGGAGACATGCCCATGGAGCTGATTCTCCCTATGGTTTTCCTCACGGTGGCTTATTGGATGGCTGGACTAAAGCCTGAAGTGGGTGCATTTCTTCTTACATTAGTGATTCTCCTTGGCTACGTGCTCGTGTCTCAGGGACTTGGCCTTGCTCTTGGTGCAGCTATCATGGATGCAAAGAAGGCTTCTACCATGGTTACTGTCACAATGTTGGCATTCGTTTTAACAGGAGGGTTTTATGTGCATAAGATGCCATCTTGCATGACTTGGATCAAGTATATTTCCACTACCTTCTACAGTTATAGGCTTCTTATCAATGTCCAGTATGGAGAAGGGAAAAGAATCTCCTCTCTATTGGGTTGTTCTCACCATGGAATCAACAGGGCCAGCTGCAAATTCATTGAAGAAGACATTGGAGGCCAAATCAGCCCAGCATTTTGCATCACTGCCATGGTTTTTATGTTTGTGGGGTACAGGTTACTGGCTTACCTTGCATTGAGATGCATCAAGGCCTGAAACCTCCTCATATTTTAGGGTTCTTGTTCTTAATCCATCAGACCTCATAATTGTAACTTCTGAAGGTGATGGGGTTTGGTACAAGCTGGTGGCTCGTGGTGATGACTACTGCTAGATGATAGACCTACTGGATTCACACTCATTATGGCTGAAGCATCGGTGTAACCGTTGGCTCGCAAGTAAATGTTAACAGTTGGCTGGCAAGTAAATGTATAGAATCAACAGAGCAAGTCCTCCAATGTTACTTTCTTGCAAAATTTACAATGAAAACTAGTAATTAATTGTTTTTGTTCTTTCCATCTGAATCAATACATGGAAAAACAAGTGTATTCCTTGAATGCATTATGACAGTTGGATGAAAAGCTTTACATATCCATCTTTCCCCGAATCCCAGACCCATATTGTTGAGCGGCAGTCCAGTAGGGGAAGCTTCACGTATTGTGAGTACAAGTTGTAGTCTGCTACTAATGGTGGATGTGATCTAAAATTGAATCTCGAATGGTTGGGGTTAGAATGTTCAAAGCTTGACTTTATCTACCTTGACTATTGTTGGGAATCTTTGGAAGCATTGGTGCTTGGCTCTTCGGCATAGAACACAAGGGGCATGTAACACTAGTATTTGGCTCTCCAATTTTCAAATTACGGTAGAGTTGCCAATTTGAAGAATAAATAAATTTAAAATTTTTCATAAAAGATAACTTATAATTAAAGGACAGCATTAAAATGGTTGAAGGCAACTTAGTAATTTGATAGAAATATTTTTTTTTAAATATTTTTAAGATAAAATATTTATTAAATTCTAATTGTATAAAGAAGAATTTTTATGAAAATAGATTTTAAAATTTGAAAGTAGAGATTCTTATCTAACTTTTAGATGAATACTCTTACAAAATTTAAAAATTTTCAAGATTACATTCTCTTGTTACACTAAATTTCCAATTATAAAATAAATATTTTTGAAATTTCTTACAAAAGATAATTTATTCATTAAATTAATTATTAAAGTTTTATAAGACTTTAATTAACTCAAAAGATTAAAGTAGGAGAGGGTCATACGCAACCCATAGCCCCAAGATCAAGCCCATCTTGATTGGGCCATTTGACACACTACAAGAAAAAAGCAAAACAATGATTTTAATATGTCAAGGAAGATATATAATGACACTTTCTTAAAGTGTCATATTATAGACTATCATGGTATGTTTTTAGATACATTGACACTTATTACAAGTGTCATCTTCTATAAATTAAAACCTTGACACTCATTTTAAGTGTCGTCTTCAATCTACCTAGGTGTGCCATGAATTTATATTGTGCTCAACATTAACGTTTTTCAAGCGTCAAGGAAAAAAAAAAAAAAGTATCATTATATATATAAGAAACAATGTTGACGCTCATACAAAGCATCATCTTATTTTGGTTTAATATCTTTACTAGGACACTTTTATGAGCGTCGGTTTTTTTATGTGCTTGTTAGAACCTTGATAGTCTTTACAATTGTCATCATCTTTTTTATATTAAAAATCCTATTTTCATTAATTTCATTGGTTAGAAATCCTAATATAAAATTTGCACATATTATTATATTAAAGTCATACAAATAAGAAAAAACAACCATTTATTGGAATTCATTGGTCCAAAATTACACATGTATTCCTATACAAGTTTGCATAGATTCTATGAGTAGGAATAAAAAGTCATATTCTTCAATTAGCAGGTGGTATAGGATCTTCCCATGCAACAGTGCTCCAAACCCATTAAAGTCACCATATGAGATCTTCTGTTCCTATTCAAATTTGCAAAATCAACTTAGTTCAATTAAAAATACATTTGTTAATTTGGGTAGTTTATAATTAAGGATGGAGTTCATCTTATTGATAAGGATTAAAAATTGGTAAATTATAGAATACCTTGAAGATCCCATGGCTTAATTTTTATAGCTTAAGGATAGAACTCTTGTATTTATGTCTAATATTTATATCACTCTATCATACTAGTATGCATGGTTTTTTTAAATGAGATTAGATTTAGTGTTTACCTAAAGACAACTAGCAGCCCTTTCAATGTTTGAGCCAATAGATAGTGCTTTTTGATACATTTCCCTTACTATGGCTATGTTTTGTTCTTTCTACTCCATCCATCCCTTAGCCTAAACAACCATTAATTTTGTTCAGTTTTCTTGCAAATTCACACACATTCTTCCACATACACAAAGACATTCCCCAAACTCTTAAATAAACACAACACATGAGATGATTCTTAATCATGGTAAGGATCATTGGAGTTGAGAACTTATTTTTTAAAGTTGTTAGGATCAGATATTGTTTGCATCACGATTTGTATAATTTGCTAAAATTTCAACTTGAATCAAATGAACAATAACTATAGCATACACTGGTACTAAATTTTAGAAACAAAAATTAACAATCACAATAAGAAATAGAATGAACATTAATGTTTACCTTCTACGTCCTGCAAAACCACATATCATGCAAACCTAAAGATTTTTTTATGTTCCACAAACAAAGCACATAGGTTTCTCATCATTTTGCTAACAAAATTAGCATACATGATAGAATACAAACTTTTAAAATAAAACTTCTGCATAGTTTTTTCAATCTCCAACCATGTTTATGAAGTCACATTAAACTCAATGCTTTTTAGACAACACAGATATGTGGGCAACTGATGTCAAGATAAACACAAAAAAAATTGAATTTTCACTAATTTCCTTGTAATAGTATAGTTCTTGTGATTCTAAAATAACCACATTATGCACATGCACATTCTAGTGTTCAGTATTCCGGTATAATACTTTTGATATTTCTTTCTATTTTCTTTCCTAAAGACTTGAAAACTAATGTTTTCACTTCTGTTGTAGAAAAAGTCTAACTAACAACATTTGCGCACAATTTGATTCTTAAGAAACTCTATTTTTTACGATAGATTAGAAAATGTAGTGCTTGTTTGGGTACACTTCATGTTTTTTTTATAAAAAAAAAATTGAAAATTTCATATCAAAAATAGTTTCTGTATGTTTTTTGAAAAGAGGAAGAAAGCTACATTGGAAGGTGAGGCCAACAAAGAAATGAGCTAGTTCAATGTTGAATTGATGTTAGAAAATCTATTTGGGCTAGAGGGAGAAGAAAATAGAGAAATAAATGAGGAGTTTATTGTATAGCCAAAACAAAGAAATGTAGAAAGTAATGTTGATTCCACACTTATGCTAGTACTAGAGACTATTACTTAGGCAGTGGAGAAATAGGAAGTGACAAGCATATTTGAAAGGGAAACTTGTGTTTTGGGCTTTCAAAACCTAAGAATTGAAAATCTGAGATGCAACTGTTAATGTGAAAAATAATATGGTTTTTATGCACTTTGTGTTGACTTGTTTTTTTGTGCCTACTTTGCCTTTCATGTCTCCATGTCAACATTTACCCGATCTCCATGTTAGTAGGGAAGGTCTAGAAAAACAAAACACAAAAATACAATGTCTAAAATATACATTTTAATGTCTAATCAAAATGAAGGTGATTGAAACCTAAAACCTACTTAGATTCATATCATCACAAAAAATAACAACTTTGCTCTGGTTGTTTTCATTAATGGACGCAAATCTAATTTGAATATCATCCACATTCACCAACTTCAACGAACCTCACTACTCTTCAACCTTTTTTTTTTTTTTTTTCTTTCTCTCTCAACAAAAATGTTAACGACTCAAGAAATTCTCAAAAGTTGCTTAGTAGCGGAAGTAGCAAGAATGATGTCGTTTTCGACTAGGCGGCATTTAAGGTTGAGTGGCTTGCCCTCAATGCCAGAGCTTGTGAATCCGTGGTAGAGGCTTCAAAGAGGGAGACCAAAACAGACCCCAAATCTTGGAAATTAGGATTTCATGGAGGCCCGCAACATTGCCCAAAATCTTCGCCCCATTCACAAGCTAAATAATGGCATTTTTTTATAAGCTCAAGGAATAAAGCATCATAATTTTTATTTTTTGTAGTAGTGACATCACCAAAATATGTGTAAATACTTTAGTGGTTTCTCAAGCATAGGGTTGCGATTGTAGCTTTAAAAAGAACTCGGTGAGTTAGGTGTAAACCTCAGAGAAGGGATCTTGGAATGCAGGTGGGGTAGGAAGATGAAGAAAATGAATGAAATTGGTGATGAAAAATAATAACATTATCTTGAATTCTTGCTTTTGGCAAAGAAGTGGTTGGAAAGTTGTTATGTGAAAAACAAGAATTGGTTAAAAAGTTTTAACTAACTTGTAACTAACAGTTGAGGAAGGTGAATCCCTTGGTCTCTTCCTTACCATAGAATGATTTTTGTTGATGTTCTCCCAACCAAGATGCTTGAAGGTTCCTTTGGTTTGAATATCTTCAATAAAAGCATTTAACTTAACTTTAGAGATATTAACCTACCACTTGATGCCCACTATAACATTCCAATTTTCCCAATATGTTAAAGATATTGAAAATTATTGTCCTAGGTTTACATAGGGTTGTTCTAAGTCAAAATGGCTTCTGCATTAAGTGTTTGGAATACCTTATAAGGACCCTAGGCTTCAATCTCTAATTAGGTATAAAATTTTGATAATCTCTTTAACCCAATATCTAAATGCGCCCCACACCACCCCCCCTCCCCCCAACCAAGCTATTGCTAGTCCCTAGCAATACTGTTAACAAAAAGATTAAAACAAATTGAAAGTGCATGCAAACAAATGATAACCATGCTTACCTTATGTAAACGTACTTGTTTAGACACTTTATCTCATTTGGATTCCACCATAAATCATTAGTACCAAATCTCACATGTCAAGGATAAGGACCTAGATTCCCTTAAAGACTAAGAATCACCCCTCCTAAAAGATTTTCCTCACTACCCTTAAGTGAATGGTTCAATAACATTTTGATGTAAAAGTCTTTGCCACTAAAGTCGTTGGCTTCATACTTTGGGATAAAGAAGAATTTAGATGTTTGGAGAATCATATCTAACATAAGAATTTAGCTATAATCATCTTATTCCTCTTTCTCTCTACTTTAGTGGGTAGTGTAATACAAAATGTTGAGTTCTTCTGACCCATGTAGCAGGCATCAAAGTTAATGACTCTCAACCTTGAGGCACTAAGGATTGAAAGCCCCCTTTAGACCCATACTCAAGTTTCCAAGCTTACATTAACTCATCCACTTTATTTTTGGCAATTAACCTTATTCTTTTTTCTTTTTTTCATTCTTTTTATTTTTTATTTTTTATTTTGGTTTTCTTTAACTTAACAATATTAGGTTGAAATTCCTAAATTATACATAGCTCTCCTATAATGATTTCACCACTTATTCCTATAGTTTTATGGCCTTAGACCATTTGGCCTTGCTCCTATAACCAAATGCTACATGTTATGTGTACATACTATTGATAGTGAGGAATGGTACTTAGATTGGGTGACGATTGAATTCAAAGTTAACTTCAGTTCCAAAGCCTTAACAAGTTTGATTTTTCACTTTGGATATTAGTGGAACCAAACTCAACTCAATATCCTTACAAGGATGCATTCACAAGGTTTGCACTACCCTTTATCCTTCCTTTTTTTTTTCCTAATTCCACTACTACATGCTAACATCAAAGTTTAAAAGTTAATAATTTATCTTGCTCCCCAACCAATTATTAACATTGTCCTCAATGTGTTCAAGTAACATAGAATGAAAGCATAAGACAATTCAATAATGTGAAAAAAAAAATGGGGAGATGGAAGGATACTACCTCTCATAGCATTAATGATAGTGGAATGATGACTTAGAAGATTATTCAAAAGATGGAAAAGAAACAAACTAAAATTAAGAAAACATAAATATGGCAAACAAAATAGAGATAGGTGGACCCTTGCATGTATAAGAAACCTTGATAACTTTCATGCCACAAACATGCTACACAATGGTAAAGAAATGCTCAAGAAAAATAGTGTACTCAAATGGCATTTAGTCAAACACATGGTGAGTATCACTAGTTCACTCTAAATGCATGTGGCAAGGTGTGCCCCCTAGCCTCAACAATATCAAACTTCCCAATTCTTGAGTGTACATATGATGACAATAATGAGATCACATAAATATATGCATATAATTTCTCACCTCTAAAGGAAATGAATGTGAAGGTCCCAAAAACACAAATTGATGATCCAATAATATAGTAGAATCATTAATCAACAAGTGTTAACCAAAATTTTTGAATAAAAAGTGGACTCACGTCACTTGGTGTTAGTGGAAGTGAAAAAGAAAAGTGTTGAGGTAAGAGAAGATGTGTTGGTGAATGAGAGACTTTTGTGAGCGGAGTAATGAAGAGTGTGGTGTGGTGAGGCCTTTTTATAAAGGAAGACTAATGAGACCCTATGTGGAATGGAAGATGAAGACTTTGAATGGAATGTGAGGAATTGAAAAGATGTGGATTTGGATAACCAAATAAGGATTTGGGGGTTGAATTAGGCCTCATTAGAGATCCTTTACATGGGCCTAGAAGGGGGAACCTTGGTGGCCTTAAAAGAGAAACCATATGGGTGAAAAAAGGACAAAGGGTGGCACCATAGAGGTGGAGCCTTATTGTGGCACCCCCACTAGACAAAAAGAAGGGCACCACAATAGTGCAGCACCCTGCTATGGCTCCCCTAGTGGGTAGCACCCTGCTTTATATATTTTTTTTCTCTAATTGTTTTCCTAAAAAAACAACCTCCAATTATGAAACTTGGTCAAATTCAAGATTAAAAGGAAAATAATCCAACCAAATTAGCTCCAGAGCATTTTGACATATCTAACCCCTTCAAATACATCAAAATATTTTATTGGTAAAAAAGGGTCAACACTCGAGATATGAGAACTTCTCTAATTAGATCCCTAAGCAAATGACCTTAAAAAATTATGAAATTTGGTTAGATATAACATCATTAAGTTAGAAATCTAAAAAAAGTAGTTTCATCTCATTTGGACATATATAACCCTTCAACCACTTAAAAACATTTTGTTGGTCTAACTAGGACAATACCTTAGGTGTTTCTTAATATTAAAGGCCTCCTAAATGAAAGATATCTCACCAAAGCAATAACTACAAACAATAATGGAATCTACACGCCTACAAAAAGTCATGAAAATTCAAGATCCTTCATGAGAGTTATTAAGAGTAAATTATTAAGCCACCCACCTAAAAAAGGAAAATAAATAAATCAAAAAAATAAAGATAGATAGACCATTTTTATTTTTATTTTTGGTCTACCATTTTATTTATATACTTGGGGATCATAAAAATAGATCCAAAAGAGGTGTGGAAAGTTGCCTTGATTCTTGCAAAAATATGAGCTTGGTGGTCTTATAATTTTACCACATCAAAGGTTTTGTCTCCCCATGCCAATGGATGGCTTAGTTTTTGCCTCAACTTTTCTTTAGATTTAGAACAATAGGGTTTTAGTTGAGGATATGCCTAAGGGTTTACCTTTGGCATTGTGTTTATTTCATGAATAATTTTTTCACTATGAAGAAAATCAATAACCTCAAAGTCATGCATGTCAACTAAAGCTTGTTCATTCCATGAGTGCATCTAACGTGAAGTGTGGTTGGTCAAAAAAATTTATTCCATAGAGCCCTCCCATACATCTTCTAAAATGGTAACCTCATCACTAATGTCTTGCTCCTCCTTTATCTCACAAAGGCAAATTTCAACTAGCCTCTCTTGGTTTTGCTCATTAGGTTGAGAAGATGTGTTCTCTAAAATGGTACTATTTTCTCAAATGTCTTGCTCTTCTTCTAACTCAGAAGTGTAAAACTCAACTAACACTTTTTGGTTTTACACATTAGATTGAGAAGAAGAGTATAATTCTTCTTGCTCTTGGGCTTCCAAACTAGAAGTAAGCTCACACATGGAGGTTTGATTCTCCATGAAGGGATTAACGATTTCCTCAAACTTAAAATTAGGTGTCAGTTCATAGGAACAAAAACTTGGTTGAGGTTCTTCATAGTATGGATGAAACTATTGCTGAGAATATTAGGAGTTCTTACTATAAAGGTGTTCATTCAAGGCCTCTCTCAATCCAAGAATGGTAGGACAATGGTGGGTGATGTGTGTGTTGTTGTCACAAATTGCATAAGGGACTTCATTAGAGTTAGACACACTCTTAACCTCCATTATTTTTTTCTCCTCCATGACCTCCACCCTTCTAGCTAATGTAGCTAAAATATCCCTTGTATCATGCTCTCCACATAGAGTATACTTCTCCCCACCTATGGCACTTGTTCTTTCTTTTTCCTTAGCTAAATTTTTCTTAGGCTCGTAAAATTCCCAAGCTTGAGAACTTCTAGCTAGTTGCTCTAAGAAATCATAGCCTTTCTTAGGCTTTTTACTAATGAATTCCCCATTGCACATAGTTTCAACAAATTGGTGAGTGATTGATTAACCCATCATAAAATAGGCTAACTACTCTCCATAACTCATAACCATGATAGGGACAGGAGTTAATTAAATCTTGATATCTCTCCCAATACTCATAGAATGACTCTTTTTCATTTTGTTTAAAAAAATGATTTTCCTTCTAAGAGTCATTGTCCGTTGAAAAGGGAAATATTGATTCATAATTTTTTTTTACATTTCAAGCCAAATACAAATATGACCTTGGCTTTAAACCATAGAACCACAATTTAAGTCTTACAATATCCATATTGCAATTAGGCTCTTGACTTGTTCCATATATTGCCTCAAATTCTTTAAGGTGGAGATAAAGATTTTCTCTGTCCACCCCTAAGAATCAAGGTAATAGTTTGATCATGGATGGCTTAATATTGTAAATGGTTGGGTATTGTAAAGAATTGTTAGGACATTGAGTTTTGATTGTTTGTTAGCAATTTAATTTGTTCAGGTCATAAAAGTCTTTTTAGATAGTGACTTGCTCTCCGTTGAAAATCAAGGGTTGTTATTCATCCAACCGAGAAGTCACAAGTATGTCTAAAAAGATTTAGCTTGAGGCTATAGTGCACCTCTTAATTGGATGGATGATTTGTTTTGGCCTTCGAGATGGGTTTCCCATGGTAAGTACACCTAGTTTATGTTATCCACACTAGACAAGACTTACGATGAATCATGACGTAAGGTTATCAATTGTCATGATTCATCAAGCTACTATATTGCATGGACTCTCAACCTTGAGAAGATATTGAGTTTATGCCAAAATCAATATAAAGGAGACTTTAACCTATGAGTGAAACCCTAAAATGGTTATATAACCCTATAAATTGGGTCACTATTGATGGAAACTGGTGGTAATAGGTATTCTCAATAAAAGCACCATGATATCTCATAAGATTGAAACACTATGTTCCCTTGGGTGATTCAAAAGACATGTGATCATGAAATCTATGGTGTCACAGTAATTCCTTAAGGGAAATCTGACATATGCTCTTCATGAGCTAGAATATGTCATTTGATCGTATAATAAGTGAAATTTGTAATTCAAGGATTGAAAATGTAATCTTAATAGGTGATAACACTACATTGTTAAATTACAAATACCATTTTATGAGGAGTCTGCATGCAGTGGATAGTAAGTCAAGGACCGAGCTTTGTCTCATTATTATTTACATAAGGAACTAGAATGAAATTGATTCTCTTTAGTGGAATATTGAATCAACTTTAGCATTGAATTTGAGGAAGTTTGTACTCCTATAGGTCCTAGTGGTTCTCACTCTAAGCTCATATGTCATGTTAACATAGTTTATGAGGGTTGGATTGGCTTTAAATTCACTCTTATGCATAAAGGCATTTTGGTAATTATGTAAGGTTGTATAAGGGATAGTGAACAAGGTCTCTGGATTAAGTTGATTGATTAATTAGATGGCCCTATGTGATTAATTAATAAATTAGGATCCGCAATGGGCTAGATTAAGTGACCCAAGCCTTAATGGGCTCAAATCACTTAAATCAAGTAAGCAACCCTATATATACCCCTTTAGGGGTTAAGGTTTCCTAATGACTTTCAATTAGTCATCTTCCACCTCAAAAAAATAGAGAGACAAAGCTTCTTCTTTTCCATTGCTCACACTTTGGAGTATTAAAACCATGGTTCAAGTAATTGAGTGAAAGATCTTAGGTGAATAAGACCTTCAGACTTCTTCTACTCCATATGGAATTGATCTAAGAACATCCAAATCCAAGTATAAGGTTTATCTTCTCTAGACTTCTATCTTAATATAGTTTTTGTAGCCATATGTTTTCGCTTTGATAAATTTAGAGAAACCTAGGATAGTTTGCATGAACCCTACAAGATCTAGGGTTAGGGAATGGAGAAATTTGGATTTCCTAAAAAATGTTGAGTCTGCTTTAGAATTGGATTATAAGAGAGCTAGTATTTGTAAGGATGCTCATATCTCTTTGTTCTTAGTACCCAAATTAGGTTAGGAGCATGAAAATCTTCCTAGGCTTTTCTAAATCTTATGCACAATGAAAGAAATTGCATTTTAAAATAGTAGTAGGATTTAAACTATGCAATATAAAACATTACTTTAGATTTGGACGTTGTCAACTTGTTGCTAGTCCCTTAGCAACAAAAGTGAAAGAAACAAAATGAGAACTCAATTAAAGAATATAAAATTTGAATAAATAATAAAAAATATAATTACATCGTATTTGGTCAATCTTGGAAAAGTGTAGGGTGCAACCTTTTCTCAAGTTCTAAACGACCCCAACTAGTGTGTTAACTCCCAGTGTCTAGAACATACAATGTTTGATAGATCAAAAGGATCTACAACAAGCAATTTAACTATAGTCATCTCTCTACCCATGTGTTAAATACCAAAACCATTCTAATTTCATAAAATAGGCCTTAGTGGGTTGGTCTAAAACAAGCAGTTCTTTCATCAGTCACTCAGTCCATAGAAAAATAGACCTATATATAAGAAAATATATATACATACATACATACATATATACATACATACTTACATACATACATACATACATACATACATACATATAATACCTTCTCTTTGCCCATGTAGTGGTTTGAATTTGTGACTCCCAAGCCAGCTAGCCCAAGGCATCAAGTGATAAAGCACCCCTAAGAGCTTACTTACCAAGCTCCAAGTGGTAAGATTGAATTACTACCAACTTTTTGTTGTTGCATCCTCCTACAAGATACTTATAGAAAAAAGACAAATCGGGTTTTTTTTTTCTATGAACTTGTTCTCATCATATAACTGCTGCTAACCTAATTTCCATAAGAGTATACATTTCATAGATAAAAAAAGTGTGGTGTTGTGTGTGAAAATAGAAAGACAAAGCAAACAATTAAATATTCTCATTCAATTCACCAAATAATTCACCAAATTACAAGCATTATTTATAAACTAGTCTTTAATACACTCTTTGATGCAATTCAAGCCCTAAATGGACTCAAAATAAACAAAACTACTTTACCTAAGACTAACAAACTATATGTAGAAAAATGGACGAGAGAAAAGAGAAAGGAAAAAAAATTGTTGGAAAAAAAAAAATTGCGAAGGGGCAGTTCTTCTCCTCAAGTTTTTTATCTCCAATTCTTCTATAGCAGTGAGAGAAAGAGGAATTAGAGGTGAACACCTCAAAAGCTAAGACTATCAAAACAGGGGGTTCAGACAATACTACTAAACAAAAAAGGACCCCAAAAGCAAGTAAGTTCTTTGCTTATAGTGCCCAATCAGGTTGTATAGGTATTGTGAAGGGTAGTGGAGTCTTCCCGTCCTTCATAGTGGATCTTGAAAGCACAAAAATCATTTTTCTCTTCTCTTTTATCTTCATATTCTTAGGCCTTATCATCTTTCAGAGCAAAGTACTATGCTTAAGTATATGCAACATGAACGAGCATTTGCAACTAAGAGGATTCTTAGGCCTTATCATCTTTCAAAGCAAAGCGATGTGCCTAAGTATATGAAACATGAATGAACACTTGCAACTGAGAGGTTATTTCCCATTTATAGAAAAATTCAAATGACCTTTCCAGTACTTCCTTAGCAACTCAATCGATGCATTGATTTAGGGGAAGCGAAAAAGTCGTCTAAGCAATTAAAACTCAGTTCTTAGGAAATGACATCTTTCTTCCCTAGGTTTGTGCCTTAAAAAATGAAACTTTGACCATTTTAAAACTTGCATAGTGATTAAGGAATAGGTTGACCGCTCTATGAGGAAGATTGTGCACTTAAAGGCACGCCTCAACTACTCACCTTGGATAGTGAAATCTGATTTGAACTCTCAGGTACACAATTTGGATAGTCACCCTAGGTTGCGCACTTCAAAGTGCTTACCCTAAGTGTCCATCTAAATTATTTGTCCTAGGTATGCAATTTAGACTACTCTTCTAACAAGGGCATTTGATGTTGCACTTTCCAAAAGTGGAATCTTATCCCTTTTGAATTATCATCCCATGTATCACTTTTATTCTCATAGATTTATGATTTTATATTTATCTATTTTCTTTCAATAGATCTAGAGAAGCCTAGAACAATTTTTGCATGCTCCCTATTAGTCCAAGGCTTGAATGATTTACCAAGCCATTCTTACAATTTCAATTTAATAATAATGTTTTTTCATTGTTTAAAAATATAGATAGCATAGTCGAATAGGTTAAGAGTTTTCAAACCCGTTCTATATGTTGTCTTGGTTGTATAAAAATTTCACCAAGTATAAAAATTAAGTCAATTTTAAAAGTTTCTTAATTTGAAGTAAGAAATGGAAAATTTTATTGTTGATACTCAAAATAACTTTTTGGGATTTTAGTTGATTATTTTACTTTTGTGAACTTTTTTCAAAGAAGTTTTGGTAAAAGTCATCAATCAATTTATAACTAAAATTGAAAATTCAGATTTTGATTTATTTGGAATTTGCTTCTAAAAATATTTTATGATTTTAATTTATTTGGAATTTTCTTTTAAAAATATTTCTATTGAAGTCAAAGACGAGATATTCCATTATTTATAAACTCAAAGTAAATGGAAATATAATCGTGTTGGATGGTGAAGCCTAAATTAGTTTTGTTGCACTTTGCTTGGGATGTCAACGGTTGAGATGTCTGGCCAGCTCGTAAGGGTCAAGCGGCCCACTAAGCTCATAAAAATTGAGTTGCCCGGTTAGCTCATGGGGGTTGAAGGGTATTGCACCCCTTAAAGAATTTTTTTTTTTTTTTTTTTTTTGTATGATGATTAAAAAGTTTATCTCCTGGAGAGTCCAACCGCAATTGATAGAGTTTTTCGAGAGCTTCATCATTATAACTCTTCTCATTCTTTTTTATTAGTGGATTGTTGAGTATTGGTGCACTTCATGGATGTAAGGATCATATTGATCGTCGAATCATGTTAAAAATCTTGTCTTTTTCTTCTTCTTTTTTTCTCTTGTATATGCGTGGTTTGGTTAACAAATCATACTAAGAGTATAAGCGAAGATGAAGAAAAACTTAAAAGACATTTATTTAAATATTTAGAGTGTAAATATAGTGTTGAGAGTATAATCGTATTAAGGTGTCGAGGTGCTATGATAAGGTGTTGAAAGCTTGGTTCAAATGTAAATATAGCGTTGAGAGTATAATTATGTTAAGGTGTTGGGATGTTGTGTTTGGGTGTTGAAAATTAGGTTCAAATCTATTGGCACACATGAAATCACTTAAAGGGCTCACCTAAGGAGACAAGGAGGTTGGCACACCTTTCATAAAAGAATGAGGGTTTGCCAGTTAAGTTGGCATATCATAAGTTTTAGAAGAGTTGGCACATCATGCACCCACTAAATTAGCACACCATAATTGGCTCACATTTTATTTTAGAAAGTTTAGCGCACCTTCATTTTCTAGAGTTGCGCTCCCTAGAGAAATGGCTCACTTTCTAGCACTGTACCTACAACAAAATTTCTTTTTTTTTTTCCAAGTTTTTCATCTTTTCACTCAAATTCTATACTAAAAACTCCTAAAACCCATTCTTATTCTTAAACTTCCATTGAAAAATTTAAACCTTAGAAGCTTATTTTCATTTGAAAACTTGAATTTAAACAATCAAAGTCAAATTTATACAACTCAAAAGTCTTGAACCTACAACTTAGGTTCTTACATGCAACAACTATATTTCACAACCAAAATTTTCAACATCAACTTCTTTCAATTACACAAGGCCACATAACAAAAATACTCAAAATATATATATATATATAAGGATTCCACATTAAACACAATCAATAAAATATCCTTAAGCTTCACATAATTGCTCAAGTGTTATTCCCTTCTTGTACACCTTTTGCTTGGTCTAAAGAATCGGTTTTGAAAAAAGGTGAGTTATAGCTCTGTAACAAAGAGTTTGAATAAAATAAAAAGATTTGTAAAGCAACCTTTCACTATCCTACATAACAACACATTAGATTCATCTAAAAACATGAAATTTCACCAAAATCTATATGTATTTTCATACCAATTCATTTTCAACTTACCATGTACCTTTCATGAGACTATTTATGTACTTTGCTAAATAGAATTTTCTTTTTCTACAACCATAATAACTATATTTTAAGAACTCTTGCTAAAAGATATACATCTATACCCCTTATTATATCCACCCGTGTGGATCTTCCTAGGATTATTTTGGATTTTTCATCCTAGGATACTTTTTCTTGCTTCCTTTGAGGATGCCCACTCATGGATTGTTCTCCCTTATTTCTTTTCATAAAGACACCAATCATGGTGCCTTAAATCTGAATTTTCAATGTCTTTGATATTTCTCTATGTTGCTCATGTTGCAGATCAAGTTAGTTTTCAATAAAATAAAGTATATCTCAATCACGAATTTAATTCAACCATAAGTAATGTATAGTCTCAATACTATAACCAAGATGAGTTCCATCACATACAACTAGAATATTCTTAAAAGAAGATAATTTAGTTTATCATAATTTTATTATTAGCTCAACCATAATTCAAAGATTGTAGTTAAACATTAATTTCAGTTCAACGAAAAATGACACTACTACAAAAATAAATTATGGTGTCACTTTTAAAATAATGATACCATAGGGTTTATAATTAATAAAGGTGACACATCATATAAAAAAATCTTCAATTAAGGTAGTTAGATGATGTTATTTTTATATTTATAGTGTCATTTTTCAGGAAGTGACATCATATAAAAAAAAATTGTAAGTATTATAACTTAATGAGCCTACTTGAGCCCACTTTTAGAATTAATAATGAGGACAATCTATAAAAAGCCCATTGTTTCCACATGCCACCCACAATCCAAAAAATCTCAATGTACAAACCTTATATATAAAACCATAATCTTCTTTTACCTCCTCTTTCACCCATAGTCAACACGCTCACAACCGACATTCTTCACTTTGTGGACTCCTAGGTAACCCAAAATCTCTTAGATCTATCATATTTTTTCTTTTATTAATATCATTATATTGATTGTTTCAACATCTTTGTATTATGGTTTTTGTGAACTGCGTTTTCTTGAGTTGTAGAAAAGAAAAACTTAGGTTTAAACTTCTAGCATAGAAGAAAAAACCTGTAGATTAATTGACTTTTTAATATGAACCAAACACATAGCCCGATTCCATTAAAACAAGTGAAAAACAAGGAAAAATGAATGATTTTTAATATGTATTTGTGTGAGAACGATAGGTACAAAATTTTGTTGAGATATACTGCCACATAATCTTCATCCCTTCCCAAAAATGAGAGAGAAAAACCTATAGATTAGTTGATTTTTTAAATTTGAACCAAACACATGGCCGACTCCTTAAAAACAAGTGAAAAACAAGAAAAAAAATGAATGATTTTTAATATGTATTTGTGTGAGAATGACAGGTACAGAATTTTGTTGAGATATACTGTCACATAATCTTCATCCCTTCCAAAAAACGAGAGAAAAAAAAAAACAAAAGAAATGATGTTTCTGTTTGTATCTAAGTGGGAATGAGATATAGAATTTCGTTGAGAGTATCCAACCCCAAAAGGACCAATCCGAGAAAACAATATCCAAGGTGTCATCACTTGCGTAGTAGTGAAACAAAGACGACACTTTTTTCTTCCCTTTTCGTCTTCTATACTCACTTGCCTTAATCCTCCAGTCTCCACACTCAAACATCAATTCCAAGTCCGGCATCTTTCCCGAATACACCTTCAGAAGTTGTAGAATCCCCCATATGGAACACGTCCCTTATCTGAAATGTCCTCTTATATTTCTCCATGTAAACCTTTCCATCCAATGTCACTAGCTTGAAGAATGTTGGGTCCTTCGTTGCTTCTATCATCTCTTTGGTGATTCCAATCTCTGCCCATGGTCGAGGATGCTCATAGATCCACCAGAAGTAGTCCGAGCATGCATTACAAGATCCCTTTATTTGCTTAAACAACTTTTTTTTTCTTTAATACATCTTTGACCACATTTATAATAATAATAATTAAAAAAAAAAAGTTTAACAATGAATTGTGGGACTTCTTTTCTTTTTCTTTTCAATGGATTGTAAGAAACCTAGTAGATCAAGTTTAGATTATACATGATTTCTACTTGTGGTCCTAATTTGCACATGGGACATGCATCTTGGAAAAGGCCCCTTTAGTTTAGGATTCAGATGTTGCTAATGACATATTCTGGCAAATAAGTGAAAACTATCTTTAATAGTCACATTTCACTTATGGAACACTAGGAATCATATTTCCTGATGTTGCATTTGAGTGGGAAGGGGTTGGGGTGGGGATGTAGGAAGTTCTAGGTTCATGTCTTAGAAAAAAAAATACCTATAAAATGATTTCCTAATGCCTTTTTTTTTTTTTTTTTTTGATAACAAATGATTTCTTGGTGCTGGGAATTTTTTCTCTTTTATTAATTTTTTTTTAGGTTTTTGATTGAATTTGAGGATGTGTTCCCTCGCATCCTAAAATGAAATGTTGCAATATCAGCACCTTTAGTATTCAATTAGTTGACTACTTTAATCAATCGACTATCCATGAAATTTAAAAACAAAAAAAAAACAAAACTTGCACAAGTGATTTTTCATACCTCCAATTGGTTTGATGTGAAAACTTTAGTTGAAAAACCTTTTTTTTTTTTTTAATTTATAAAAATGCATGCCAAAACATAATTTTTTTTATCATATTTTATAATTTATGGCTTTATTGGAACTATATTTTATAATTTTTATTAAAATATTATTATTTTTAATAAAATATAGTATTTAAAATTTTTATTATTAATTTTTACTATGTATAACTACATTATTCATGTAAAATTATTATCTCTATTCATTATTTATTTATTTTTATATTTTTAACTATCATTGTAATATAAATTAACATTTGTGAAATATTTTAAAATATTATAATTCATTGTTATTATTCTATTTTGGCAAAAAATGATTTTAATATTTATTTAAAAACCTAATCATTAAATATTTTTTGTAAAATAAAAAAGGAAAAAAATGGGTTTATAAAGAAACAAGTGGACAGTTTATTTATTAATTTTTTTTTATAAAAAAAAGTGTCAAAACATAGTTTTTGTTTCTTTTTTATTATTATTTTGTAAATTTTTCCTTATACACACATCATCTTACACCATAACCTCACCTTCTTGTACAAAATTAGGAATATTTACATAATAAATTGAGCACAAATGTAAACACACACAAAGAAAGAAAAATTTTGAATGTAATTAAATTGTAAGCAAATTTCTTAGATGGAGTAGAGAAGTTGTAGAAGGCTACCGCTCATACTTCCCATATCCCTCTTACCTATGAGTCAACTTCTCTTTTCCTCCTACTTGTGTCCTCTCTCACTTATGAATCTGCCCCACATTTTCTCCAAATTTATATTCATATCACATGCAAATCTCAAATGAACACGTGGTGATGAAATTCACATGTCATACTAATAAAAGTTAAGGAAACTATTAGCAAGCAGAATAATAAACCAATAAAATGTTAATTAAAAATTTTCAGTATTCCTTCTAGAGTCTTCTAGCCTAGACGTAAAAGCATACACTTGATTTCCCGGGTACGGAAAGATCTCTACAAACTCTTGGTGCTATCCTTATACCCGTAAAAGATTTTCACAAGATTCTTTCTCAATAACAAAAATATAAAAACACAAAATTTTCTCTAGTGAAGTACTTGGTCTTAAGTGTAATTAATATGGTTTACAAGTTAAGGTTTAGTGCATGTAAAATACTTGAAAAGGTTTTTGATGATTTGTAAGTTATAGGTATGTCATAAATAAGTTCCAATAATCATTCTTTATAATATTTTGCAAGCTATTGTTGGAGGCAAAATCCCAACTAATTGATTGATATATCAATGAATTGTGGTTTCCCTCAACTGACTGTAAGACTTTGTATACATTACTACCAACATTTTCAACCTCACCGTAAATTAATTAGCCACTTTAGACAATTGCTTGATGATTCGTGCCCAATTGGTGTCTCATCTGATTCGTGTCCAGCTGGTGCTCCTTGATTGAGGGATTAATCAATAAAATTTATAACCTATTACACCATCTACTAGGGTAGCAAAGAAAAAGCTACTATAGCATAGTGGCTCTAGGATCGTTCACTGGGAAGGGTTTTCAAATTACAAATGATACCAATTCAAAATGAATTGGTGCTGTTTCATTTCAAGGTTAGATTAAGAAATAAAACACAAATTTTGGTTGAAAAAGATTTAGATTTAAGTTAACGGCAAAACAAGTAATGGAAATTACTTATGAAGAAAAACATTCCTTGGAGATTTAGGTTCACAGGGGAGGTTCCTCATGCAAAAACATAGCTCCGGTCAGTTGGTTCATTTCCTCGCATTAGAGAATTAACATATAGTCAATTCTCTAATCGGTGTTGTATAAATGCATCCCTTAATTGGATTTCAGCTCTAATTCCCTCTCACTGATGCAACTTGCAATGGTTCATGCCTCTCACTAGCACTTATCATTCAAGGTGATCTTTAACCTTGGACTTCCCTTCAAAAGCTCGCAAGAGATAACTAATGGATGTCTCCTTGGAGTCCAAAAGCTTACCAAGTGTTGGCAATTCTAGAAAATCCTACCTTCAAGTCACCTCCCAGAGGCTCGCAAGGGGTAAACTAGTGCATCTCCATGGAAGGAGATCACTTGCCTTACCAAGTGTTGGCCCAAGTGACTCCAAGGCGTTTTAAGTTAACTAAAAACATAGAAATCACTAAAGGATCACACTTACTCTTCATTCATGGCTGAAACCACAAAGCTACTAATTCATGCACTTGGAACCTTTCCCGGCAACCTTAGCTCCAAGGAACTAAAGGTTTAGTTACTCATTCTCTGGGGAAACTTCCTCAGAGAGTGCATAACTAGTAAATGAAAAATACAATCAAAGTGAGAAGGTAAGGCAGAGCAAAGCTCTGTATTTTACTTCCTTTCAAATTTTTACAAAAGGTTCCTCTCCCCGAGAACAGGCTCCCGAGATCTATTTATATGAAAATTATAATAACAACTATTACATGGATATTTACTCTATTTTTCCTAACTTAATAGTTAAGGAATCCTATAATTGGTGGCTTACAAGGAGAATTTTGGGATTTAGGCAACAAAAATCTGAAAAAAAAATATCTCAATGTGTCGGTTACAAATATCAGGAAGCACTAAGGACCAATTCGCAGGTGAAAACAAGGTCTGCGAGATTTCGCAGACGCACAAAAAGGGCTACGAAATCACTTCGCAGCAAAAGGCTGATTTTGCAGCGCTGGGAAGTTGGCTTTCAGCTTGCGGTGTTCAGCTTCCAACTTGTCGCAAATATCGGGAAACTTCAGGAGGAATTCCACAGCACTGTGCAAAATGGCTGCGAAATCATTTCGCAGCAAAAGGGTGATTTCGCAGCCGTGTAAAATTCTTCCTTCAGCTTGGAGTGATTGGCTTCCAATGGCTGTAACTCCTTTGTTTCAACTATGAATCATACACTGTTTGAAGCATTGTATTGTTGACTTCCTGAGCTTCGAAATGACATATAGCATGCATAAATTGGACTCCAGAAAGTGCTCCAAAAGTGGCTGAAATGACTGTCATCAAGAATTGCCTCATGGCAGATTTCTCTTTGCTTCCCCTCCTTGCATTCCGGATTTGCTTATGGCAAAGGACTTCAAAGCTTTGGTTCTTCATGTTTCTGAGCTTTCCATTGATTTGCCAAGGATTCCAAGTAACTCTCCTCAAACTCGAATTGCTTTGGTGATCAAAAAGCTATCAAAACACCAAAACTTAACACAATTTGATTAGAATTGATTGGAAAGGTCCTTAATATGTTAATTGGGTTAAAAGGCAATAACTACTACTCAAAAGTGTTTAAAAGAGTTAATTACAAGCTATCAAATAGCACTTTTTGAGTAGTAATCACTTGACCCATTTTGTTAACCACTAATCAATCATCCTAGAACTATATTTTGTGTACTAATGCATATTAAGTTTTGTTCTTGCCTATATAAGCTACATTTAGTTATTTAAATATATCTAATATTATGTTGAAGAAAAATGTATTTAACTTTTTTTGTTCTTAATATTAACAAGTTTTGCAGTTTTCTTGTCTAGGATATATATTCCATTATTTTAATTGAAATGGAAATTTGAGATTGGATGTCAAAAGATAGAAGGTCAGTTGAGTATGATGAAGGAGTTGAAAACTTTATCAATTTTGCATTAGCACATTCAACCAACCATACCTCTATAAAATGCCCATGCTTACGTTGTGGAAATCTGTTATGTCAAACTCCTCAAGTCATTAGAGAGCATTTATTCTTTAATGGAATAGATATCAGTTATCGAGTATGGTATTGGCATGGAGAAAAGGTCCCAATGGAGGATTTTCAAATGTCTCACAACAACGTTATGACAAATGCGAGTATAATGATGTTGCTGACACAATAGATATGGTTAATGATGCACAAGTTAATTGTATAAATGATCCCCAACTGTTTGGAAGGTTACTTGAAGATGCAAAAAAACCTTTATATCCTGGATGCGTGAAATACACCAAGTTGTCAGCATTGGTAAAACTTTACAACTTAAAAGCACGTTATGGTTGGTCTAACAAAGGATTCTCATAATTGCTTAGAGATATGTTGCCATTGAATAATGAGATGTCATTGTCCATGTATGAATCTAAAAAGACTTTCAGTGCACTTGGTATGGAATATCAAAAAATTCATGCATGTCCTAATGATTGTATTTTGTATAGAAACCAATACAATGATGCTATTGCATGCCCAACTTGTGGAAAGTCAAGGTGGAAGATAAACAATGAGGGGGGAAGGTTAAGAAGGGGGTTCCTACAAAGGTTTTGTGGTATTTCCCACCAATCCCTAGATTCAAAAGGATGTTCTAATCCTCAAAAACTAATAAACATCTTATATGGCATGCCAAGGATAAAGAATATGATGGTAAACTATGCCACCCATCAGAATCCTCAGTGTGGAAACTAGTTGATCATATGTGGCTTGATTTTGCTTCTAAACCGAGAAACCTTAGACTAGCACTCTCAACAGATGGTATAAATCCTCATAAGTCACATAGTTGTTGGCTTGTTATACTGATCATATACAACCTTCCTCCTTGGTTGTGCATGAAAATGAAGTTTATGATGCTATCATTATTGATCTCAGGACCACGAAAACCTGGTAAAAATATAGATGTTTACTTGAGTCCATTGGTGGATGACCTTAAAACTTTGTGGGAAAAAGGAGTTGAGACTTATGATGCACACTTGCATGAGCTTTTTACTTTAAAGGCCATCATTTTATGGACAATCAATGATTTTCCTGCATATGGAAACTTGGTCGATTGCACTGTGAAATGACATTATGCATGTCCAATATGTGGAGAAGGAACATATTCCAAAATATTAAAGCATGGTAGGAAGAACTCGTATATGGGTCACCGACGATTTCTTTCACATAACCATCCCTATCAGAGATAAAAGAAGGCATTCAATGGTGAACAAGATTTTAGGATTCCTCCTAAATTTTTTAGTGGGGAAGAAATACTTGAAAAAAATTGATCTCATTCATGTTTCTTGGAAGAAAATGAAGATAAAATCTCTTGAATCTAATGTGAACACAAATTGTTGGAAAAAAACAAAGTCCATATTTTTGGAGTTAGAATATTGGAAATATCTTCATGTCCATTGATTCGTCCCTAGCAGTGGCAGTGGCAATGGCACCATTTGATTCGGGGTTCGATCCCCGGCAACGGCGCCATTTGATTCGTGCCCAATTGGTGTCTCAGCTGATTCGTGTCCAGCTGGTGCTCCTTGATTGAGGGAGTAATCAACAAAATTTATAACCTATTACACTATATACTAGGGTAGCAAAGACAAAGCTACTATAGTATAGTGGCTCTAGGATCGTTCACTGGGATGGGTTTTCACTTTGCAAATGATATTAATTCAAAGCTGAATTGGTGTCTTTTCATTTCAAGGTTAGCTTTAAAAGAAAACATAAAGATGTTTGAATGAAAAAGGTTTGGTTTTAAACTAATCAAAAATAGTAATTGATTTTACTTACAAAGAAAAGATGTTTCTTGGAGTTCAGATCACTAGGCTCGTTCCTCATACAAAATGGGAGTTCCGGTCACTTGTTTCTTTTCTTCACATTAGAGAATTAACATATAGTTCCTTCTCCAACCGGTGTTGTACAGATGCTTCCCATCAATGGGTTCAAACACTAAATCCCTCTCACTGATGCAACTTGCAATGGTTCATGCCTCTCACGAGCACTTACCATTCAAGATGATCTTTAACCTTGGACTTCCCTTCAAAAGCTCGCAAGAGATAACTAATGGATGTCTCCTTGGAGTCCAAAAGCTTACCAAGTGTTGGCTATTCTAGAAAATCCTACCTTCAAGTCACCTCCCAAAGGCTCGCAAGGGGTAAACTAGTGCATCTCCATGGACGGAGATCACTTGCCTTACCAAGTGTTGGCCCAGGTGATTTAAAGGCATTTTAAGTTAACTAAAAAGATAAAAACCATTAACGGGTTACACTTTCTCTTCATTAAAAACTAAAACAACAAAACTTCCAAATTATGCATGTGGAAACTTACCCGGCTTTCCTCACTCCAAGAGACAAAAGGCTTAGCCTCTCATCCTCTGAGGAAAAATCCTCAGAGTTTGGTTGGCTAGAAAATGAAAATGAAATGAAAAATGAAAGAGAAGGAAAAACAGAGCAAGGCTCTGTATATTCTATATATGATCAATATTACGGATTACATATATGGTCCTCCTCTCTCTTTTACAGTGGATGCAAGGGAATATATATAGAGGAGTTTTTCCAACCTTCCTAGCTAAGAAATCTTGTGGTTGGTGGCTTACAAGGAGAAGAATGGAAATTTATACACAAAAATCTGAAGAAAAATATCTAAAAGAGTCGGTGCAAAAATATCGGGAAGCTCCAGGAACATTTCGCAGGTGAAAAATGGTGTCTGCGAGATTTCGCAGACACTCAAGAGGGCTGCGAAATATTTTCGCAACAACAAGTTAAACTCGCAGGGCTGCGAAATTGGCTTCCACCTTGAGGTTCTCAGAGTTCCAGCTTGCGGCATGTATCGGGTAGCTTCAGGAGGAATTCCATAGCACTGTACAAAAAGGCTGCGAAATTCTCGCAACAAAAGGCTGATTTCGCAACACTTTGGAGTGATCTGCTTGCAATGGCTGTAACTCCTTCGTTTCAACTCCGAATCGCGTACCGTTTGAAGCATTGGATTCTTGACTTCCTGATCTTTGAAATGGTATATAGAATGTAGAAAATGGACTTCGGGAAGTGCTCCAAAAGTGCGCATGAATACTGCAGCTGCTTGTCCTCTGTTTTCTTCACTCTGTTTTTCCTTTCTCCTTGCTTCTCTCCTTGCATACTTTGAACGACTTTGGCAAAGGGATATGGAGCTCCAAAGCTTGGTTTCTTCATGAATTTGAGCTTCCAAAAGCTTTGCCATGAATTCCAAATAGCTCATCCATCATTTGGCATGCTTGAATTGATTCATAAGCTGATAAAAACATGTAAACTTGCCACAAAATAGTTAAAACCAATTACTAAGGACCTTAATGAATTAATTGGGTTAAATGAATATGATTACTACTCAAAGGTGCTTAAAACCATTATAATTAGGTCTACAAAATAGCACTTTTTGGTAGTAATCACACCCCCCAACCGACTCATTGCTAGTCCCTTAGCAATGGAGGAGATAAAAACTAAGTAACTATAATAATATACATAAAAGGGATCATGCAAATCACTCCAAAAAATTATATGAGTGGCATGATGGACATCCATGGATCAATAAAGATGTGAAACTCAACCTATAATAAGAGTTGTCAAAGCATTCACTTGATCATAGAGTACAAAGAATGGATATTATGCAAGTTTAAGCATCAAAAGAATTTCCACTCTCAAAAGATCCAAATCAAATTCTTCCACTAAAAGCTAAGTGTTAATGTGATTAGCTTCCGAGTATAGTATGGATAACTATCATCTCCCCCCAACCTAAGTCTTTCTTTAAGCTTAGCAAAATTAACCATCTCTTGATAGGCTAGGAACGCACCTCTTATTCACAATTCTTTTCACTTACTAAACTTAACCAATTCACCCATGTAACAAGCAGAGGATCGGTGACTCCCAACCAATAAAGGCTTAGGGCACCAGGCTTTAAAGGCTTTCGCCACCCCTTCGGACCATGCTCAGGTTTCAAGGTAAGTAAAGAAGTTTATTCTATTTTTTTTCTTTTTTTTTTTCTTTTTCTTTTTCTTTTTCTACAAAGACTCATTGGTCTTTATGAGGTGTCCCAACACTATTAATGAGAGGTTAAAGGTGTCAAATTATGATTTCTCAAGCTTAGAGGGTGAGATAGTTTCACATCTTATAACCGGAATCTAATGTATGTGTGTGCGAATAGCTTAAGGTGGAAGAGATAAGTTTGCATGCAATGGGAGTTTCAACAATTCATCAACTTTTAAAAGAGCATAATACAAAGTCTAAGACTCATGTAATCAAGTTGAAACTCGACTTTTCTCATTTAATTTTGAGAGTTAATCCTTAATATCCATGGAGTTTAAAGCAAAAATTTTAAAAATTAAGCAAAAAGCAACTAAATTACCAAAATAACTTAGCATTATTAACAATACTTACTTCCTCAACTCTCCCCCCAACCAAGCTGAACATTGTCCTCAATGTGACAAAAGCGATTAAAAAATAGGGAGGAAGTGGTACCTCTTGAGTGACATGGAGTTTGAGTCGTATAGGAGAAACCACATGTTTCAAAGAAAACATAAGGGTTAGTGAGTAGAGGAAATAGAAAAATGCCAAGTTTAAACAAAAATGATGTCTATGTATGATGTATCATCAGTAATACATCCAATCCCAGAATATAAGACATCAAAACATGGAGCTATGTATACTAATATAATATGTGAAGACAAAAAGTAAAGAGATGATCAAGCAATGGTAGGGTCTTGTGGAGCTTATGCGTCTGTGGTGGCCTCTTGAATGGGTTGGATCAGGACTTTGACCTTTGTTCTGGTAGTCTCCTTAGGTGGCATAGTCTCCTCAACTGGAGCTCTCAGTTGGTAGCTATGGGATTTGATGGTTTAAGGAGGTAAGAAATGGAATGAGAGGCTTGGTGTGTGTGATCCCAGGGTGTGCAGGGCTCTTCTCTTCAGATGCATGGTTGCAGGGCTCTGTTGGCATTTTAGCAACTTCCCTTGGCTTTGCAAAGTGTTTTTGCAAATCACCCTCCATTTCACAAGTCAATTTCGCAATTTGAAGGCCCTTTTGAAGCTTGGAGGTGATTTCGCAACCATTTCAAAGCTTGGAGATCATTTCGCAGAAAAGTGGCATGTTCACAGACCATTTTTTAAGCTTGGAGCATTTTCGCAGCCATTCTGAAGCTTGGAGATCATTTCGCATCCATTTCAAAGCTCAAAAGTGATTTCGCAGCTCAAAATTGATTTCGCAGCCGTATCGCAGCTTCAAAATGATTTCGCAGCCGCGAAATTCTCGCTCAACTTTGCGCGTTTGTCTTCAAACGACCATAGCTTCTTCATTTCACCTCCAAATCGCATACCGTTTGAAGCTGTGGACTCCTGACTTCCCAAGCTTTGAAACGAGATATCATATGCATAATTTGAGCTCCAGAAAGTGCTTCAAAAATGTGTCCAACAGTAGCGAAATTGAGGTGCGACATTTCCGCTCATGGTTTGTACAGTCTTCTTCAAACAGCCATAACTTTTCCGTTTCAAATCCAAATCGAGCACCGTTTGAAGCTATGGACTCGTGACTTCCCAAGATTTCCAACGAGATATTGCATGCATAATTTGAACTTCAGGAAGTGGTCGAATCATGTCCAACAGTTTCCGAAATGGGGTGCGGCTGTGAAATTGGGATTTTTCATGTTTTGGGATTTCGCAGCCATTTCGCAGCTGCGAAATGAGAGTCACTGTGCTGCGAAATGGCACTCGTGTTCCAAAACCGGCTTCGCAATTGCGAAATACCCTGCGGAATGGGACTTTTGGTGCGAAATCAAGTTTTACCACTTCGCAATGCGTTTCGCAGCTGCCAAATGGATGCTACTGTACTGCGAAGTGGCACTCGTGTGCCAAATTCACTTTCGCAGCTGCGAAATACCCTGCCAAATGGAGCTTTCCCTGCGAAATGGAGGATTTCATGCTTTGGTGGTTCGCAGCCGCTTTCGCAGTTGCGAAATGGGGGCTCCTGTGCTGCGAAGTGGCACTCGTGTGCCAAAAGTGGTTTCGCAGCTGCGAAAATTTTCGCAGAGAGGGCAATTGGGTTGCGAACTGGTTTCGCAACAAAATTTCGATTTCGCAGAGGCTGCGAAATCTCGCAGACCCCTGTTTTTCCCCTGTTTCTCCCCTGTTTTCGCTCCGTTTGACTTTGATTTTGCTCCGATTTTGCTCCGATTTTTTTTCTTCAATTTCTTTGCAATTCCTCTTGATTTTGATCATCCAAAAACCTATATTACATCAAAACAAATTAGAATTAAAGCATTGAAATCAAAATTAAAGCATTGAAATCAAAATTAAAACAAGAAATTAACAAAACAAAAAGATATGGACTAGCTAGTCTTTAAAAAGACTAAGTCCATCAAAAAATTTGCTCCTGATTTAGCTTGCCCGGATCCCATATGAAGTTTGCATCCTTCAATTGAGACTTGGTTTGTATGATTTTCCCATACAAAGCTTGGAGAAAAGGTGGAGGCATGTGTTTCTTCATCAATTCTTCCTTGATGACTATCTTCTGTGGTTCTTCATCTATATCAAAATCATAGTCATCTTTCTCTATGCTTTCCCCCTTTTTCTTTCCTTTGATTTCCTCCCTCTTTTCTTTCTCTGTTTCACTCTCTACCTTATGCTCTAGCCTGCATGTGGGCAGATCAACCTCTTTACCACTCCTCAGAGTGATCACTTCTTCAATTTCCTTCTTTTGTGAAGGTTCTCCCTCCTCAGCCTCCATTTCATGGATACTCATGGAATTTTGATAAGGTTGAGAAGGAGAGTTTTCTTTCTCTTGCACTGTGTTGAGGTTGGAAAGCCTTGAGATTGAATCTTGGAGAATATCTAACTTCTGAGATAGATCATTTTGCATTTCATCCATCCTTTTATTCAAAGTACTCTCCACTCTATCAATTCTTTGATCCACTCTGTCCATTCTTTGATCCACTCGAGCATTGGTGGCTTCTTGCTTTCCCACAAAATCTCCCACGACCTTGCAAAGATTCACCATAGCTTGTTCAAGGTTTGAGGCTTGCTGTGGTGCTTGAGCAGGTTGCTGATACTGAGGTGGCTGTGGTTTCCAAGAGAAATTTGGATGGTCCCTCCAATTGGAATTGTAGGTGTTGCAATCACCAAACATTTCCCTCTCCGTTGGAATGATAGGACACTCTTCAACCAAGTGCTCATAAGATAGACAAATGGCACAAGGCATAGTTTGCAATGGTGTTTGAGAGATGGCTTGCGCTTCTTGCATCTGGTTCATTTCTAGCTCTTCCAATCTCCTTTCCATAGCTGCAATTTCTGCCTTCATGTTCATACCATCATTCAAAATATACATCTCACCCTTAGCTTTAGGTTGAGACTTCATTCTCCCCATATCTCGAGCATTTGGTTCATCCCATCCTCTTGAGACTTCAGCCACATAACTCATGAAGTTCATAGCTTCCTCTGCTATGGTATTCAATATGGCATGCACAACTAGTAAATTGTGAATTAAAAACAGAGAACACAAAAGAAAACAAAAGAAAAACAATTCAAAGAAAGAAAATTAAGGTAAACTAAAAACTAAATAAAAGGTATACTAAAACATGAACAATAAAGAAATAAAAAGAGTTAGTTAAAGGAAAAGAAAAGTCACCAAACTTGTGATGAAGATCACAAGTACTCTAGAAATGTGATATCACTGTAAAGTGGCACCATCCCCGGCAACGGCGCCATTTGATTCGTCCCTAGCAGTGGCAGTGGCAATGGCACCATTTGATTCGGGGTTCGATCCCCGGCAACGGCGCCATTTGATTCGTGCCCAATTGGTGTCTCAGCTGATTCGTGTCCAGCTGGTGCTCCTTGATTGAGGGAGTAATCAACAAAATTTATAACCTATTACACTATATACTAGGGTAGCAAAGACAAAGCTACTATAGTATAGTGGCTCTAGGATCGTTCACTGGGATGGGTTTTCACTTTGCAAATGATATTAATTCAAAGCTGAATTGGTGTCTTTTCATTTCAAGGTTAGCTTTAAAAGAAAACATAAAGATGTTTGAATGAAAAAGGTTTGGTTTTAAACTAATCAAAAATAGTAATTGATTTTACTTACAAAGAAAAGATGTTTCTTGGAGTTCAGATCACTAGGCTCGTTCCTCATACAAAATGGGAGTTCCGGTCACTTGTTTCTTTTCTTCGCATTAGAGAATTAACATATAGTTCCTTCTCCAACCGGTGTTGTACAGATGCTTCCCATCAATGGGTTCAAACACTAAATCCCTCTCACTGATGCAACTTGCAATGGTTCATGCCTCTCACGAGCACTTACCATTCAAGATGATCTTTAACCTTGGACTTCCCTTCAAAAGCTCGCAAGAGATAACTAATGGATGTCTCCTTGGAGTCCAAAAGCTTACCAAGTGTTGGCTATTCTAGAAAATCCTACCTTCAAGTCACCTCCCAAAGGCTCGCAAGGGGTAAACTAGTGCATCTCCATGGACGGAGATCACTTGCCTTACCAAGTGTTGGCCCAGGTGATTTAAAGGCATTTTAAGTTAACTAAAAAGATAAAAACCATTAACGGGTTACACTTTCTCTTCATTAAAAACTAAAACAACAAAACTTCCAAATTATGCATGTGGAAACTTACCCGGCTTTCCTCACTCCAAGAGACAAAAGGCTTAGCCTCTCATCCTCTGAGGAAAAATCCTCAGAGTTTGGTTGGCTAGAAAATGAAAATGAAATGAAAAATGAAAGAGAAGGAAAAACAGAGCAAGGCTCTGTATATTCTATATATGATCAATATTACGGATTACATATATGGTCCTCCTCTCTCTTTTACAGTGGATGCAAGGGAATATATATAGAGGAGTTTTTCCAACCTTCCTAGCTAAGAAATCTTGTGGTTGGTGGCTTACAAGGAGAAGAATGGAAATTTATACACAAAAATCTGAAGAAAAATATCTAAAAGAGTCGGTGCAAAAATATCGGGAAGCTCCAGGAACATTTCGCAGGTGAAAAATGGTGTCTGCGAGATTTCGCAGACACTCAAGAGGGCTGCGAAATATTTTCGCAACAACAAGTTAAACTCGCAGGGCTGCGAAATTGGCTTCCACCTTGAGGTTCTCAGAGTTCCAGCTTGCGGCATGTATCGGGTAGCTTCAGGAGGAATTCCATAGCACTGTACAAAAAGGCTGCGAAATTCTCGCAACAAAAGGCTGATTTCGCAACACTTTGGAGTGATCTGCTTGCAATGGCTGTAACTCCTTCGTTTCAACTCCGAATCGCGTACCGTTTGAAGCATTGGATTCTTGACTTCCTGATCTTTGAAATGGTATATAGAATGTAGAAAATGGACTTCGGGAAGTGCTCCAAAAGTGCGCATGAATACTGCAGCTGCTTGTCCTCTGTTTTCTTCACTCTGTTTTTCCTTTCTCCTTGCTTCTCTCCTTGCATACTTTGAACGACTTTGGCAAAGGGATATGGAGCTCCAAAGCTTGGTTTCTTCATGAATTTGAGCTTCCAAAAGCTTTGCCATGAATTCCAAATAGCTCATCCATCATTTGGCATGCTTGAATTGATTCATAAGCTGATAAAAACATGTAAACTTGCCACAAAATAGTTAAAACCAATTACTAAGGACCTTAATGAATTAATTGGGTTAAATGAATATGATTACTACTCAAAGGTGCTTAAAACCATTATAATTAGGTCTACAAAATAGCACTTTTTGGTAGTAATCATCCATCACAACTTGGATGTTAAGCACATTGAAAAGAATGTCTGTGAGAGTATTATTGGTACTTTGTTTAACATCCCAAGGAAAACAAAGGATGGACTAAATGCTCGACTTGACCTAGTTGAAATGGGTTTAAGGTCTGAATTTTTCCCAAGAGTTGACTTGAAATGGACCTACCTTTTAATTACTACTCAAAAAGTGCACTTTTATAGCTTGTTATAAACTCTTTTAAACACTTTTGAGTAGTATTTATTACCTTTTAACTCAATTGGCACATTAAAGACCCTTGCAAATGTTTCTAATCAATTTTTGGCAAGTTTTGGTGTTTTTGATAACTTTTTTATCATTAAAACGAACCAAGAATGAAGGAGAATTTTGTATAGTCCATGGCAAAGCAAGTTGAAGCTCAAACACATGAAAAATCCAAGTTTTGGAGAGCTTCGTAGCCTTTTCCGAATCAATCAAGTATGCAAGGAAGAGAATTAAAGAAGAAATCTAACATCCAGCAATTTCGCATGGCTATGCGAAATTTTCACATAACATGCGAAATGCCAAAAGGAGTACAAGCTGCAGAACAGAGAGCAAGACTGTGAAAAATGAATTTCGCACCCTGTGCGAAATTTCGCAAGCTAGGCGAAAATCCTCCTGTGTAATTTTCAGATATTTTTGCACCAACTCTGTTAGATTTTTATCTCAAGATATTTTGTGTAACTACCTATTTTCTCCTTGTAATCAGCTAAAGATATTTTTAGATATCTAGGATATCTAAATGAGGTGTTAAAAATATCTTTCTATATATGTCTTAAAATATCTCTTTTGTAATATCTCGGAAGAAATTCTAAAGAACACTTGTAAATTCTTTTAGGAAGAAATACACAGAGCATTGTTCTGTCTTACCTATTCATTTTGTTTTTATTTTCTTTCTAACCAAACAACCTCTGAGGATGTTTTCTTAAAGGATGAGTGGCTAGGTTTTTCGTTTCTTGGACTGAAGTAAGCTAGGTAAGGGATCTGGATACAAATGTGGGAGTTTTCCTTACTTTAAATAATGGTTTTTATTTTGTAAGGTTTAACTTTAAATCCCTTAAAATCACCTAGGCCAATACTTGGTAATCTTTTCGGACTCCCTAGAGATCCATTAGTTATCTCTTACGAGCCTCTAGGAGGTGGTTTAAAGGTAGGATTACCTAGAATGGCCAATACTTGGTAAGCTTTTCGGACTCCCTAGAGATCCATTAGTTATCTCTTACGAGCCTTTGAAGGGTAATCCAAGGTTAGGATCACCCTGAATGGCCAATACTTGGTAAGCTTTTCGGGCTCCATGGAATTCATGGATGTCTATTAGTTATCTCTTACGAGCCATTGAAAGATGATTCATAGTGAGAGGTCTTTAGTGTTTGAAACCATTAATGGAAAGCAATTGCAGTTTTTCATGGACCAGTGGGATCAAATCTTGGTTGCTAAATACACACCAGTTCGGGAGATAACCATTCTTTATGTTATTATCCCCAATGCGAGGAAAATATCTGGAATCTCCCCTTTTTGTCTAAGGAACCTGAACCTAGTGACCTAAAACTCCAAGAAACCTTTTCTTTGTAATTAATCTCAGTTACTATTTTTGGTTAACTTAAAACCAATCCTTTTCAACCAAAATTATGTTTTCTTTTAAAGCTAACTTATAAAAGAAAAAGCATTATTTTAGTACTTTAACTAATATCACTTGTAATATGAAAACCCATCCATGTGGACGATCCTAGAACCACTACACTATGTTAGCTATGCTACCCTAGTGTATGGTGAATTAGGTTTATAAATTTTGTTGATAACCCCCATCTAAGGACTGAATCCAATAGATCACCAATTAAGGACGAATCACCTTCTCCCCACATGTTATTCACTATCCAAAAATGAGAAAAAAATTAGTTTGTCAGACATTGTCTAATTTGAAGGTCCCTGAGGGGTATTGCTCAAATTTTAGAAATCTTGTCTCCTTAGAGGAATTGAAGTTATTTGGTCTAAAATCCCATGACTACCATGCACTTATGCAACAACTGTTGCTAGTGGCATTACGTTGTGTTTTGCCAAAGCATGTGAGATATACTATATCAAGATTGTGTATCTTCTTCAATCAATTATGTACAAAAGTGGTTGATGTGCCAAAATTGAATGAAGTACACAATGAGTTAGTGGTCACGCTGTGCTTACTTGAAAAGTATTTTCCACCTTCATTTTTTGATATTATGCTTCATCTAATAGTGCATTTGATAAGAGAGGTGTGACTATGTGGTCCAGTTTACTTTAGGTGGATGTATCCATTTAAGAGGTATATGAAAGTTCTTAAAGGATATGTTCGCAATCATAATCAGCCTGAATGATGCATTGTTGAGTGCTATTTAGCAAAGGAAGCTGTTGAATTTTGTATTGAATATTTATCAGGGACTCATGCAATTGGAATTCCAAAAAGTAACAATTACGACAACAAATTTGGTAGACCTATAACTGGTGGTCATTCTACCAACATTGATCATAAATTGTGGTTACAAGCACATCATTATGTGTTAGAGAATACAACTATTGTCCAACCATACATTGAGTAAGAAAAACATACCTTTATCTTTTTATAATTTCATAACATAATGATGAAATCCTAAGTTTGCATTCTTTGTCTATAATGTTATAAGGAACACATGAATTAGTTGAAGTCTCAATACCCTCGACAATCTAAGAGACAAATTTGGTTGCAAGAATAACATATGCGTTGTTTTACATATTGGCTTAAAGGAAAGGTAATCTCTTAGTTTCAAAAATTATTTTAATATGTTGAAAACATCACAAGTTTCCAATATGTTTTGATTACACACAGGTTGAAGAGGCTATCCATAACAGGCAAGATGTTCCCAACATGCTTAGGTGGTTAGCACATGGCCCTACTCACCAAGTGATCAAATATCCTGGATATATCATTAATGGGTGTCGTTACCATTATAAGGAACGCGATATGACATGCATCACCCAAAATAGTGGTGTTAGCATTTTAGCAAGGACTATGCAAATTGCCAGTTCTAAGGATAAGAACCCAATTTTTGGTGAACTTTGCTTTTATGGGGTCATTAATGAGATATGGGATCTTGATTACAACATGTTCACTATTCCAATTTTCAAGTGTGATTGGGTTGACAACAAGAATGGCATAAAAGTTGATGAACTCAGGTTCACATTAGTTGACTTCTCCAAAATAGGTCACAAATTGGATCCATTTATTTTAGCATCACAAGCCAAGCAAGTCTTCTATGTTAAAGACCAACTTGATCCCAAATGGTCAATAGTTCTCTCAATTCCTCCAAAAGATTTCAACAACATGGAAGGACTGAATGACTTCAACGATAATTGCATGGAACATCACCTATTTATAAGTTCAATGCTAGAAGTTGAATCATTTGATGCTATGGATGAATTAGAGGCAATATACATGAGAGAAGACTGTGAGGGCATATGGATTGAAAATAATTAAATAATATATTGTACCCTTGACATGAGATATAATAAGGCATTTCACTTATTAGTTTTCATGAGTTGCACATTAGTTTAGCTTCTATATATTGCTCATGATATATATATATATATATATATATATATATATATATATATATATTGATCATCCTAAATTTCTTTCATGCATCACAAACATATGTTATTCAAATGTACCACTTCAATCTTCATTTTAACTATCTTTTTGTTGTCCATGGAACTAGATTTATATTATTTTTATTATCATGTTTTGATTTTATGCTCACATAATTTGAAACTCTCATTCATAAATTTCTTTTTCATTAAAACTATAAATCATAATTGAAACTATGCACTAATTTTTTTTATTATTATCCTCACAAATAAATTCTTCATTATTGATAAGAAATCAAAAAAAAAAAAATACAAACTTTGAAAGAAAATTTCAAAAAATATATTTGTGAATGACCAATTAATTATAGGAAATATATGCAAGGCTATACTAATCTTGTTTTTGAGTCATTTTACAGGTTTGTTGGTGAAGTACTAGTTTGCACATTTACTTGATATCTTCCACACAAATATGGATCCGAAAGAAGAGAAAATGCCAAAAATAAAGCATAGAGGTAGTACATTGAATCCAGAGATTGCAAAAAATTGAAGCAAAGGGATAAAGCTCAAGATTGAATACAATAGCCTTGGTAGTCACATTGGGGAAAATTTTAGTTGAACTAAGTAGTTATCTTGGTACAATAACTAGAACCCATGTGCCAATAATTATTGAGAGTTGGAAGAAAGTCCCTAAAGAGACTAAGGAGAAGTTATGGGATTTGATCACAGTAAGTCTATCTATAGCTTTAATATATAATTATTGTATACATTCATTAACATGAGCTAACATGGGTTGCTATTTTCTAGCCAAGCTTTAATGTGAATCAAAAATCCAAGAGGAATTGTTTCATACTAACGGGCATCAGGTTTCGAACCTTTAAGTAAAGTTGACAAAGAAATATATATTGCCTTTCAAGAATGGCCCAGAAAAGCTGAAAAAGCCACCTCCTATCTACTCATTCATACAAGAGGATCATTGGAGACAATTTGTTAAAAATAGACTGATTCGTTCTCAATTGGTGTCTCAGCTGATTCATGTCTAGCTGGTGCTCTCTAATTGAGGAAGTGATCAACAAAATTTATAACCTATATCACCATGCATTAGGATAGCTTTAACTAATATAGCATAGTGGCTCTAGGATCGTTCATTGGGAAGGGTTTTCAACTCACAACTGATACCAATTCAAAGTTAAATTGGTGCTTTTTCATTTCAAGGTTAGCTTAAGAAATAAAACACAAACTTGTATAAATGAGGTTTTCTTTAAAGCTAACTGAAAAGAAAGTAATGGAAATTACTTATGAAGAAAAACATTCCTTGGAGGTTTAGGTTCACATGGGAGGTTCCTTATGCAAAAACAGAGCTCCGATCATTTGGTTCATTTCCTCGCATTAGAGAATTAACATATAGTCAATTCTCTAACCGGTGCTGTACAGAGGTATCCTTTAAATGGATTTCAGCTCTAATTCTCTCTCACTGATGCAACTTGCAATGGCTCGTGCCTCTCACCTAGCATTTGCCATTCAAGGTGATCTTTAACTTTGGACTTCCTTTCTCAAGCTCGCAAGAGATAACTAATGGATGTCTCCTTGGAGTCCAAAAGCTTACCAAGTGTTGGCAATTCTAGAAAATCCTACCTTCAAGCCACTTCCCAAAAGCTCGCAAGAGGAAAACTAGTGCATCTCCATGGACGGAGATCACTTGCCTTACCAAGTGTTGGCTCAAGTGAATTGAAGGTGTTTTAAGTTAACTAAAAACATAGAAATCATTAAAGGATCACACTTTCTCTTCATTAATGGCTGAAACCACAAAGCTACTAATTCTTGCACTTGGAATCTTTCCCGGTAACCTTAACTCCAAGGAACTAAAAGTCTAGCCACTCATTCTCTGAGGAAACTTCCTCAGAGCTTGTTTAGCTAGAAAGAAAACTAACGAGAAAACAAATATATCAAGGAAAAATATATTTCTTTTTTCTGCCGATTACATACTAGATATCTTTGTAAAGAAAATTACAAACTATATATATGAGGTTATTCACCCTTTGTACTTACTTAAAGACTAAGGAATCCTATGATAGGTGGGTTACAAGGAGACTTTGGGGATTTAGACAACAAATATCTAAAGCAAAATATCTCAGGATGTCGGTCGGAAATATCAGGAAGCTTCAGGAAAACACCGTGGCACTGTATACTGAGAGAAAAACTCTCCTAGTAAGCGCTATCAGAGGATCCGGATAAGTCTGACCGGAGAAGTTGAAACGTCCTCCTCTCCCATCCGGCTGTGAAATGTCGGCGGACGGAATTCCGGATGTGAAATGTCAACGGACGGAATTCCGGATGTGAAAATGTCGGCGGACGAAATTCTGAATGTGAAAATGTCGACGGACGGAATTCCGAATGTGAAAATGTCGACGGACGGAATTCCGGATGTGAAAATGTCCCGCGCCGCCAGGCTATCCGGAGCAACTCCATCCAGATTCCCCAAGATGACATGTGGCGCGCTCCCCTATCCAGACTCTCTCAAGGAGAAGCACACGGCACTCGTGAACATCACACCTGGACGATAGCATATCCTATCCGGATATGTTGTCCAGATCATTGACTTCCGCCGCCATCCGATGGTGTGTCCGAACGCCCTGTCCGGACATCTTTGCTCCTTGCATTCCGGATTTTCTTATGGCAAAGGACTTCAAAGCTTCGCTTCTTCATGTTTCTGAGCTTTCCATTGCTTTGCCATGGATTACAAAGAACTCTCCTCAATCTCAGATTGCTTTGGTGATCAAAAAGCTATCAAAACACCAAAACTTAACACAATTTGATTAGAATTGATTGCAAAGGTCCTTAATATGTTAATTGGGTTAAAAAGGTGATAACTACTACTCAAAAGTGTTTATAAGAGTTAATTACAAGCTATGAAATAGCACTTTTTGAGTAGTAATCATAGACTTTCTGAACATTTTAATGTTAAGCAATATTTTTATTACATCTTCAATTTTTACATTTACATAGTTTCACCATGTACTATCGCAAGGTTCAAAAATCGAGAAGAGATAAACATATTTACAATCATTATCTTGGAAGAAAATGGTATGCACGTTTTGAGCAGGATATAGTAAGTTATCAATATCAGTAAAAAAAAACGGAGTACATATTCTGTTTATAGGAAAATGATTCCAATTTTTAAATATCATTTTTTAACTTGGTCATATTGAACTAATGAGTTTTATTGTTAAAATTTTTATAGCTACAAGCAGAAAGGGATATTGGTAGGATTGATAGAAGTTTTTTATGGAATAAAGCACGTGAGAAGAAAGGAAAGTTTAATAAGATCATAGAGCCGATGATTAACATGATAGTAAGTTAGCATATTTATGTCTTTTAGAGCCTATAGTGTTAGTATGTCTATGTGATTATTACTAATATATGTTTTTTTGTAGGATGAATTATTAGAAAAGGCTAAGGAGACTGGACTACCTCCACCTAGTCCAAATGACATATTCTGTCAAGCATTAGGTAAGCTTGATCATCCAGGACGTGTGGTAGGTCAAGACCATTTGGTTAGGTCCAACTCATACTTTCATCAACCATTTGATGACATGAAAAAATAAAAGAAGAAATATGGGAAATGGTACGAAAGAAAATGCAAGATGCTGCAACAAGACAAGCTATGTCTCCTCCCACACCCCATTCTGATATGGGCAGTAATAACACGAGACAACTTGATTTACAACCAGTTGTAGTAGAAAACCAATGTTTAAAATGATGGGAGAGCCCTAACCACCATTGAAACACAAGGTATGCATTTACTTACTAATAATACAAGATTAATATAAGTGATATATAGCCTATGAAAATAATATTATTTGTTGTATTGAAGGTAATTAAATGTAAATTAGCAGTGGAAAGAAAAGGAAATGTTGTTGCAATTGGTACACTAATAGAAGAAAAATGATCAAATAGGTTGGTTGTAATAAATGTTGCACACAAGCTAGATGCTAGACTCCCATTTCCAAATCCATATGAGATTATCAATGTTGGGGATGCTATTGGGTTTGAGCTTGATTGGCTAACAAGCCTTGTCATACTTGAAACTGAACATCCTCAAGTATGTCATTTTATGCTTGTAGTAAATTTGATTGTAACTTGGTGTTTTATTGTTTAGGAGTATATATTACTAACATTCCTTTCCTTTTCATAGGTCTTGGATAAAGAAAAGAAGAAGATGGTGAATGCACCAATTATTTGAAAATCTAAGCCTCAAAATCATTCGGTCATTAAAATTTTTTAGAAATTTGTGGATGGTTGTCTTAGTAATGAGAAGACATACCCAATACAGCTCCCCATTTCACTATTTGGTGTCGAATTTCAAACATATATATCTAGAGAGGATTGTGAATACATTATTTCATCTTTAGAGGTGTCATCAAACTGCATCTCCTTCTATTTATGGTGTGCACTTTTATTTTCATTTGTTTTTATTTTTTTTAATATGGATATGACTAATGATAATTTTCTTTTTTTGTTTTGATAAAATAATAGGCACATGCATGATCAATTACATATTGCCAAAAAGGAATCACAATTTATATTTGTTAATCCTTTTACAATATCACGAGCAGGCTTTAGTACTCCTCAAATAGAGAAAAGAGCATAATTGTTGTCAAAACACTTAATAGAATGCCAAGATGCTGAATATGTTTTCATGCCCTACAACCCCGAGTAAGTGACAAATATTATACTTTAATTTGAAGTTTTATGATTGATTTATATTTCTAATTAGATGTTACTTTTGTTTTTAATGTTTTAGCTTTCATTGGGTCTTGGTAGTGATTGAGCCAAGGAAAATGATACTCCACTATCTTGACCCTATGCATCACAAACCATGTGAGGACTTAAAGGATATCTTATAGATATAAGTTCTTTCTATTATTTTTCATAGTATTATTATTATTATTATAAAAAAAATACATTCACCTCAAACACGTTTTTTTTTTAATTATTTCTATATATTAAAACATATAACATTTACCTATTTTAAAAATGTGCCCATTGAACTTATTTACATAGGGCTCTTAGAATATCTACAAAGAAAACATCTAAGAGGGAGCCATCTTGGCAACTAGTGCAAGTGACATCCAAAAATTTTCTTTACACATTTAGCTTATGCATTTGCACCAATTATATATATATATGAGTACTAATGTTATTTTATAATTGATCAATTAGTGTCCAAGACAAGAAGGAGGCTTCGAATGTGGCTACTTTGTTATGAGATTCATTAAAGAGATAATTTTTTATCCTACAATTATTGCTTCAAAGGTATTACTTATTTAATGAATTGTACATAGTTTTAGGCTTCCAAATGTTATGCCTTTTAATGTTATTTTCTTATTTGATTTCAGTTTGGTGATAAAAAAAAAAACATATTCTCAAGTAGATCATAAGAAAAATGGGAAACAATGACGCTTTTTACGCATCAAGAAAGGTAAAAGATGGCGCTTCTCTAAAGCGTCATCTCCTCCACTGTCATTATATGTTTTAGCCTACATTGACGTTTTTAGGAAGCGTCATCTTTGATTGATGCTTTCAATGACACTTAAAAAGATGTCATCTTTGAATAACATTAACAATAACACTTTTAAAAAACGTCATTTTTTTAAACATTTTCTAGTGAAATGATTTCTACAAAATTGGTAATCTTGACACTTATAGGAGCATCATCTTTAATATATTTTATCATGACACTTTTAGAAGCATCTTTGAACATTTCATATTAAAAATAGTTTTTATATTTTTGTTATTAAAATAGTGATTTCCTAGATAATTAAATAAAAAGAAAAAAAACAAGCCCCAAAATTAAATTGGATTTTACTAATAAAAATACCTTCAAATATTAATATACAATAACTTAATTCAAACCATTAATGTACTACTTATAAATGATAATTACATACAAATTTGTATATTATATCAAAATATTTGAATAACAATTTCTAATTCTTTCAATAAAAAAAAAAAAACAAATATCAGTGCAACTATTAACACCTATATTTTACAAAAAATATAGTTCAACCTCCAAATAACTTTATTGATGTAATCTTCATGGTTTTCAAGATCACCTCCTTCAACACAATGGTTATCTTCTTTTGGATAAGCAGTTTCTCTTGCAATCTGTAAACAAATATAGAAAGAATAGAAAAACTCTAAATCATACATGTAACAACTAATAAGTACAATTGAAACTATGTATAAAACTTTCACAAAAATTTGAAGAAAAAAAAAACACTAGAACCAATATAAAATGAAATGTAGAAAAAATTGAGAAAAATAAATATGAGTTAGAGAAAAATATGTAGTTAAAGCTTATCACTTAAGGATAAAATGTCTTTCACTAATTGAATAGAGAAACTTTGTAATAAAATAGTGTTTAATTAGTAAAAAAAAAAATTCTTGAAGAGTAACATATTTCTAAATATGATATAACATCAAAAAGTTAAAAATAATGATTCATGGTACCCTATAACAATAAGAGGATAAATGAAACATGACATAAACAATTAACTAAAAATAAATGTTATGCACACAAAGTAGTGAATATAAAAAAATTCAAATACACAAAGAAAATACCAAAGGAATATAAGTCTAAACGGATGACTTCTCAAGAAATTTAAAACCATAAATAAGGGAGAAAAATAAATAAAAGAGATGTAAAAAGAAATTTTCCTTACCATTATTTTTCATGCTATATTTTCTTAGAAATTTTCAAATCCAAAAATCATGACATGTTAGACTTTAAACAGGGCATTTCTTTCATTAACCTTTTTATAAGTTGCTTTCTTATAGAAGTAACATTTCTCATTCAATCATCAGTCCTCCTTTTTTATTGGTCAGATGGGAAAAAAGGAAAAAAAGACATGCACATATTTAAAAATAGACTATTTCAATGTATAGAGGCCAATTATTTATTAGTATTAAGAATATTTCTTATTTCGAAAAAGAAAAGAAAAAAATATGAAAAATTGTTACATGTTTTTAGTTATACATATGCATATTCTATAGTATGTTATTGATATATTATAATAACCAATATGCATTTTATTTAAGCCTATAAACAAATAAAACTAATTATAAGTCAGAACATGAATATAATAACCAATATATAGTTTATTTAAGCCTATAAACAAATAAAATTATTTTTTTTATAATTTAATATTATTTATCTTTTTTAATCATTAATTATTCATTATATTAAATATCAATATCTATCTATCAACACTTTTTATTATTCCTTTTAATTTTTAGAAAGATAGTATATTCAAATTAAATAAATAAAAATCAAATCATTATTATATTTTTTGACAATATAATATATCAAATGAAGATCCCAATGCTCCAAAACATTATATGGGTCTTTCGGTTTAGTTTTTATAGTTATCAAAGCTATAATGGTATCAATTTCAAGATAAAAAAAGAAGTGTCAATACTATATACTATTTCTAGTATAAATCTTTTTCTTATGAATAAATAAATCATAACACATATTTTGTAGTGAAAAATGTATTTAATTGATAAAAAAATATCAAACATAAAACCAGAAATTATAATAATGCTAAAATTTGGGTTGCTTGAATATTCTTGTGGACCATCAAAGGTCTTGTATTTAGAGTGGTGCAACACATTAGACCACAAAGTGAGCAAGTTTTGAAGTACCTTTCCATGAAGTTCATGCTTGTGTAGCCTCCAACAACCCTCCTCTTTCAAGTCACTGGTTAACCACCAAATCTTGCCAAATTCAAAAGCTAAGAGGTGAAAGAAATCATTAACATTGTATGGGATTCACACCAACATTTAGGAATTCAACAATTGGACTTACAATTAAAATTGTTCTCTGTAGTGTGCTAGGCCTTATCTAATCCACAACAAAATCACAAAATACCTGCAATAAATTAGTTAGTATGCTTTTTTCAGATCTATTAACTTAAATATACTTATCATTTATAAAAATAAAGAGTGAAAATCTAAAAACAACAAGGTTTTGTTGATTTTAGAAAAAATGAATATGTTACAAGAAATAGCAATCCAAAATTTAATGTACAATAATTAAATTTTACTACACTAATAATAAAAATCATAATAGTTTTCATACTAGCTAGAAGAATTGGAGATAGTTAATAGAAGAAAGAAGAAAAGACATAGATTAAGTTGGATATATAATTAATAAGAATAATCTATATAGTTAAAACCTTTAGAGTAATTTATTTGTGCATACACGTTAATTGAAATTACTATACTTATAAAGAAATCGAGTTTAATTAATTTGTTGTCTTAAATTAAGTTAGATTAATGAGCATTTCTTATGTTGTAATTTATCTTTGCTATTATTCTGGTGTAATTACTCCATATATATATGAATGAAACATATATAGCATTGCCATAGCTAAGGTTATTACAATATAAAAGAAAAAAATGAAAAAGCTTACATAGCAACACGTTTTCTTTTTTAGTTTCATATTAAAAATCTAACATGTGTACAATAACCAAGTTTCAAATGCATTCCCCCTCCATGCATAAAATCATTCTGAAAGAAAAAAGGAAATGTAAAATAAAGGTCATAAATCTATAATGAAATACATTAAAATAAAATGATAAAAGAAAAAACAAAAGAAAATACTGAAATTATAAATTATGCATATAGAGAATATATAATTTAGAACCATGTTCTGTCCATATAAACAAAGCCTAAAAAACCTAGGAATTCCCACCAGCATGAGACACCAAAAACATCACTTCTTAAATATGTTCATGTATGTAATATACAAATATACAATAAATGGGAAAATGGGTAGAGGACAAGAAAATAAAATATCACAATAAATGGGTCATGATATAGATATCAATAAATACGAAAGGAGTTGACAAGTTGGGTTGAAAAGATTAACATGTGTCTCTTCTTCATCATAGCAAAACTTAGATTCTCCTGATTGCATCCCATCTCTGTTGATCACTGAAACCCCATTATATATGATCCATGATCATTGATAACCTACAAAACAAATATAAAAAAACACCAGCATAGAACATATATCATTATCTAAGTTCCTTTATTAGTTTCCTTTGCTTTTTTAATAAATTTTTATAATTTGTAAATTTATGGAAGTAAAATATCATTGTCCAATAGTTAAGGAGTCTCAATTAAAAGGGTTTTTTCCTAATATATATATATATATATATATATATATATATATATATATATATATATATAAAATTTTCTCATAAAATATTTGTATTTTTTGTACGTAAACTTAGTAAGTATTTGTTATTGATATTGAATAATTTTAACTTTCCAAGTTATGCAAACCACTTTCCTATTTTAATAAAAATTGAAATGCCAAAAACAATTCTCCTGTGGCAAAACAAAAGGAAAGAAAAATTCTCTTTCCATTCACACACCTTGAAAATTTTCTTTTACAGATAACATGTTGGGTCACATAACCCTTCTCAACTCAAGAGAGAAATATGGGTTGTTTTAGTTCTAAGGTTGCTTCTTCTGGTATAATCTTCAACCTTTTTTTTATTATCATTGGTTTGTGGTTTTTTCTGTTACTTTTAAATTTATTCTAATTTTTTTGAAAGGTAACATTAGTATTCACCTTTTTTTTCTACAAAGAAAAAAGAAGTGGTGAAAAACAGAGTATTTAGAAGGGGTGAAAAGTGAATGATCCATAAAGAATTTGGAGGATTCAACCACTTTGTCAACGGAATTTGATAATGATATGAGGTGGAGGGCCAAACCAAAAAAAAAAAAAGCAAGCTAAAGAAATGACAAATTAAAAAAACGAATTAGAAGTCAAAGAAAATGCAGACTTCATCTCAGTTTCTTATGCAGAAACACAAGAACAAAGAAAAATACAATTTAAAATATCAAGAGACTTAACAATTGAATGCAGAAATTACAATTCCAACCCAAAACGGAAAAAACCCATGGCTAAGAATTAGCTCCTAGATATTAGCCTCAATCTAGCCAAAAACCCATGACAAAAACGACCCATGTGATACTCTTTCATTACAGATCTTAGCAAGATGATGGCCATGGCCACCCCAACCCTCGCTGACAATAACTGGATCAAGAACCCCATAACCATTACCCACATCAATAACCATAACAATGAATATCCTATAGTGGCTCTAGCCTCAAGATCCCTTTCTAGGTTTCCAGGATCAAGAAATGGAGTACTCGTCCGTGAATAGCCACAACTTCTTCCACCAGAAGGACCAAGTCGGGAAAAAATCAAGAGTCTAGGGTTTCATCATCAATATCAAGATTGAAGTTTTCTCTCTATGATGGTAACAATAACAATGATAAAGGGGATTTTGGGAAAGTAATCAGAAGGATGTGTTTGGTGGATGAGAGATCCTATTCGGTTTTGTACACAGGTTTATTTGGTATGAGCATTTGGGGGGGTTTGAAATGGAAGAGGGAATGTTTGGTGGATGAGAGATCGTGGAAGGAGGAACATTTTAGGGAGGTATATTTATACCTATAATTCAATGACATTTCTCTAAAGCGCCAAGTTATGGGATTAATGTTATCACGCTTTGAATAAGCGCCATTATGTACTGAATAATATTCAAATAAGCCTTATCAAACGGTGACACTTCTAATAAGCGCCATGGATTGAAAAATACTATAGTAAACAATGACGCTTCTAATAAGCGCCATTGAATCTCACATTATAATCTAAATAATGACGTTTTTTAAAAGTGTCAAGGAATCAAGCGTCATTAATTTCGATTTTTGTAGTAGTGAGAATTCGATGAAATTAAAAAAGAATAGGCTACTTTTGTGCTACAACTAATCTTGAATCATGTTGATGCATCATGATCACCATGCATGGTGAGTCCCTTAGCTACTACATGAATTTTTCCATAGGTATTGTATATTATTGCTTATTCTTTGAACAATGCTTCTATTTGAAAAAAAAAATAGTCCTTAGATTTGTTCATTTATGATAACATCGATCTATGTTTATTTTCTTCAATAAAAATCTATAAAACTCATTAAACTATGAAATGCAGGTATACACTCTTGGGAGGGTGGAATGGAGAATAAAAAGAAAGAAGGCAACAAGATTTTGGGTTTTTAAATTCAACTCTTATGTCATACATTGTAGGACATAAACGTTACTTTAATTGGTACTGAGAATTTTAGATTTTTAAATGCAACTTTTATGTCATTTTATAGTTAGTCGGTTTTATGCTTATGAAATGGAGGTATACATGAATCTTGGGATCTTTAACATTTCTAAATCATGTTTTGGTATGTATTCACTCTTCTTTTTTAGTTTTGATGAGTTTGATATGTTGGATGTACTATCTTTTTGTGAACATTTGATATAAAAATATTATTAGATGATCAATGTATTATGAGTTATTCCATAAACTTTACAGAAAAATAAGTTAAATGTAATATGATTGTTATATTTATGGACAAAATATACACAGGTTAATCTTACTTATTAATTCATAAGCATTACAAAAATCTACAACTAAAAGCAATCATATCTTCCACAATATTTTACAATGATGTGACACCATAACTCAAAGGTGATGCATTTAATGTGACATCATAACTCAAAGATGATGCATTTAATGTGACATCATAACTCAAAGATGATGCATTTAATGTGACACCCTATCATCACTAGAAATATATGGTGTCACTTCCGAATGTATCACCATTTATCTACTTTGGTGTCACTTCCAAATACGTCACCAATTGGTACCCTCTATGATGTCAGTGGAAAAGGTGACGCTATGTTATAGTGACACCCTATGTTTATGGTAACTCATTATAAATGTCACCATATATTTTTTTCCTTGTAATGTGATTTCAAAAAATAGAGTTTTAAAGGTACCAACTTCTCTACTTATTAAGCAATTCATTTTCCCCTCAATTTTTAACTTTTCCTCTTTTACTTTCCTTTCAAGAGAAGATCTAAATTTTGAGATAATTTTAGTGTACTTTCACTTACTTGTTTAAGACTTACCCATTAAAAATGTATTTTCATGTTAACAGTTGACTCATCTCTGGTTGTTGGACAAGTCACACAACAAATCATCCTACGTGTCTTCAAGTGGCTTTCTCCCCACACCTATTCAGGCTCCTTCTTAGCAAAATTTTGAGATGACAAAAGGCTCTACTGCAACCAAATAAAATAGAGAAACTAGCTGAATTTTCAGCCACTCAAATATATAAGTAAGCAGTTGAGTAAGTAGTCAGCTTGCTTGTCTGCTAGTGTTGGAGAAATTCCACTATTGTTAACCACCTTTAAGTTAATTTATAACTAGTTTAAAATACTAATTTCCCAATTAGTCAGACCAATAATTGAATAATTAATTCTTATTTAAGTGTAAGTAAATCAATATTAAGTTTTTAATAATTTTACATCATTACATAACCACAACTTGTGGTAAATTCTACCACTTGAACATGAGAAAAAAAAAAGAGCTAAAAGGCAAGCATTATGTGAAGAGGATGAGTAGTTTTGCAAAGCAAATATTCTACAAAACAACTCATTTCCTCAAATTTCTTTTAAAACAAACAAGGGTCACTTTGTGGTCAAACTCACCCTCTGAACCCAAAATAGGGGGAAAAGAGACTTACATAATTCAAGTTTGTGCAACCAATAGAAGATTTGTTGAGCTAGAAAATGGCAAATATCATATAAGTTAGCCCACACATTTCAAATTGAATACAGGGTATCCAATAAAAATGCAATAAAAGCATGTTATAATAGAACAAACCACCAATTAACATGGTTTAGGTTTCTAACTTACTAATCCTCCACTTGATCATTGCGGAAAAAAGAAAAAAAAACTACTAAATATTAAAAGGGAAAAAAAACACTAATGCAACTAATCTACCTAATTTAAATGAGTTTTTGTATAATTTGTAACATTAGCCCTTCATTTGAACCTCAAAAAATAGGAGAAACAAGAAAAGAAAAAAAAAATCAAGGGAAAGTATATATCATAGGTTTCTCTTCTTTAGCTTATAATGGGGGGGGAGGGGGGGAAGGATGGGGTTAATTTCATTCACTTCCCTTGAAATTTTGGCTAAATGCATCTAGTTCCATAGGTTGAATTTCATCATACACCTTCCTTATTTTGAGTGAGAGGGAAAGTGAGTGAAAATAAATTATAAAAAGAATAAGGGAGGTATCTGATAAAATTTCAAACATATGGAAGCTAAATTTATTTCACTGAAACTTCAAGAAAAGCAAATGAAATTAACAAAAAAGAAAAAAAAAAGGGAGAGAAATGACATAAAACTCATCTTACACTACTACAAAAATAGTTTATGGTGTCACTATTTACAGTGTCACTTTTAAAATAATGACACCATAGGGTTTATAATTAATAAAGGTGACACATCATATAAAAAATCTTCAATTGAGGTAGTTAGATGATATTAATTTTATATTTATAGTGTCATTTTTTGGGAAGTGACATCATATAAAATTTTTTTTAGGTATTATAACTTAATGAGCCCACTTTTAGAATTAATAATGATGGATACTATATAAAAATCCCATTGTTTCCATATCTCACCCACAATCCAAAAAATCTCAATATATAAATCCTATATATAAAATCATGATCTTCTTCAACCTTTTCTCTCACCCATCTATAGTCAACACGCTCACAACAGACATTCTTCACTTTGTGGACTCCCAGGTAACCCAAAATCTCTTGGATCTATCATTTTTTTTTCTTTTATTAATGTCATTATATTAATTGTTTCAACATCTTTGTATTATGGTTTTTGTGAATTGTGTTTTCTTGAGTTGTAGGGAAGAAAAATTTAGGTTTAATCTTCTAGCATAGAAGAAAAAACTGTAGATTAATTGATTTTTTAATCTAAACCAAACACATGATCAAGTCCTTAAAAAAAAGTGAAAAACAGGAAAAAATGAATGATTTTTAATATGTATTTGTGTGAGAATGACAGGTACAAATTTTTTTTGAGATTTATTATCACATAATCTTCATCCTTTCTAAAAAACGAGAGAGGAAAAAAAAAAGAATGATTTTTCTGTTTGTATCTAAGTGGGAATGAGATATAGAATTTCGTTGAGAGTATCCAACCCCAAAAGGACCAATCCGGGAAGGCATGTGTGGTATTGATGGGAGATGATAAGATGGAAATCATAACCATAGCCATGTTCTCTCTGTGTCTTTCTATCCTCTTCAATTAATTCATGGGCATAGATATTTTATTTAGTTTTTATATTTAATTTATTTATAGTTTATTTAGTTTCTAAAATCCAATTAGCTAGATATTTTATTTGATTTTGTTTTTATATTTAAGTAGTTGAGTTTTGGAAAGTTTTTATATTTTGTTAATAGAAATAGAAATTTTTATATTTTTTATTATTAGAAATTTCTATTTTGTTAAATTGTAAGTATCTATCTCAATAAGAGATTATTAATATTCAAATGAAAGTGATGAAAGAGAGTAAATATTTTAATGCTCAATTATATTTTAATGTTATTTTTTTTTTTACATAAGGGTTTATTTATGTTTTCAATTTTGAAGTTCCCTTTCCAAGTCTAGCAACAAAAGTAGTGTCCAACCTTAAAATGGGCATGTGTGGTATTGACGGGAGATGATAAGATGGAAATCATAACCATAACCATGTTCTCTCTGTGTCTTTCTATCCTATTCAATTAATTCATGGGCATAGATATTTTATTTAGTTTTTATATTTAGTTTATTTATAGTTTATTTAGTTTCTAAAATCCAATTAGCTAGATATTTTATTTGATTTTGTTTTTATATTTAAGTAGTTGAGTTTTGGAAAGTTTTTATATTTTGTTAATAGAAATAGATATGAGGACTTAAAGGGTTTATATTTAAGTAGTGCTTGAGCCAAGGAAAATGATAGTCCACTATCTTGACCCTATGCATCACAAACCATGTGAGGACTTAAATGACATCGTAAACATGTAAGTTCTTCCTATTATTTTTCATAGTATTATTTTTAAATAAAAAAATACATTCACCTCAAACACATTTTTTTATTATTTATATATATTAAAACATGTAACATTTACCTATTTTAAAAATGTACCCATTGAACTTATTTACATAGGGCTCTTCGAATATTTGCAAAGAAAACATCTAAGAGGGAGCCATCTTAGCAACTAGTGCAGGTGACATCCAAAAATTTTTCTTTACACATTAGCTTATGCATATGCACCATTTATATATGTGAGTACTAATGTTATTTTATAATTGATCGATTAGTGTCCAAGACAAGAAGGAGGGTTCGAATGTGGCTATTTTGTTATGAGATTCATTAAAGAGATAATTTTTTATCCTACAATTATTGCTTCAAAGGTATTACTTATTTAATGAATTGTACACAGTTTTAGGCCTCCAAATGTTATTTTCTTATTTGATTTCAGTTTGGTGATAAAAAAAAACATATTCTCAAGTAGAATTCGATGAAATTAGAGGAGAATGGGCTACTTTTGTGCTACAACTAATCATGAATCATGTTGATGCATCATGATCACCATGCATGGTGAGTCCCTTAGCTACTACATGAATTTTTCCATAGGTATTGTATAGTAATGCTTATTCTTTGAATAATGTTTCTATTTGAAAAAAAATAGTTCTTAGATTTGTTCATTTATGATAACATTGATCCATGTTTATTTTCTTCAATAAAAATCTCTAAAACTCATTAAATTTTGAAATGCAGGTATACACTCTTGGGAGGGTGAAATGGAGAATAAAAAAAAAGAAGAAGGCAACAAGATTTTGGGTTTTTAAATGCAACTCTTATATCATATGTTATAGGACATAAACGTTACTTTAATTGCAACTGAGAAATTTAGATTTTTAGATGGGACTTTTATGTCATTTTATGGTTAGCCGGTTTTATGCTTATGAAATGGAGGTATACATGAATCTTGGGATCTTTAACATTTCTGAATCATGTTTTGGTATGTATTCACTCTTCTTTTTTAGTTTTGATGGGTTTGATATGTTAGACGTACTATCCTTTTGTGAACATTTGATATACAAATATTATTAGATGATTAATGTATTATGAGTTATTCCAAAAACATTACAGAAAAATGAGTTAAATATAATATGATTGTTATATTTATGGACAAAATATAAACAGGTTAATCTTATTAATTCATAAGCATTACAAAAATCAACAACTAAAACCAATCATATCTTCCACAATAATTTACAATGATGTGATACCATAACTCAAAGGTGATGCATTTAATGTGACATCATAACTCAAAGATGATGCATTTAATGTGACACCCTATCATCACTAGAAATATATGGTGTCACTTCCGAATGGGTCACCATTTATCTACTTTGGTGTCACTTCCAAATACGTCACCAATTGGTACCCTCTATGGTGTCAGTGGAGAAGGTGACGTTATGTTGTAGTGACACCCTATGTTTATGGTGACTCGTTATAAATGTCACCATATACCTTTTTCCTTGTAGTGTTATTTTTATCTTTACTTTTTTTTTCCAATTTTTTCTTTTTCACCTTATGTTCTTTTTCATAAACTTTTCCATGATCAAAAGCAACATTAAAAGAACATAAAACATAAGATCTTCATCACTTTTTCCTAGGTAACCAAACTAAAATATAGTATAAAGAAGGATACATGAAACATTGAATATGAATTTGTGAAGTTGGGAGAATGACTTAGGGTGGCATGGAGTGAGAGTGAGAGTGAGAATGAGAGCGTCAATGAAGTGGGTTGGGTTTGTTGAGATTTGATGAGGCCACAAATATTTTGAATTGTGGAGTTTCCCTGATGCCCAAAATGACAATTTTTTTATGGTCGTAAGCAGTACATAATATTCTTGTTTCTTTCCATGGTATTCTTTGAGTAAATCTCTATTCTAGATTTGCTCTTACATTTATACATAATGGACAAAGTGATGACATTCGTGACATTTTTTTTCTCTACCATCCATACATGTCTGCTTCCCTCTTCCCCGCTGATTCACGTGGGCCTCTTTATGGTTTTCTTCTGCTCGAATCTAATTGGATTTTACCAGTATGATGATTTCTTTATCTTCAACCTTGTACGCCGGCTTAATGGAGAGAGAGAGAGAGAGAGAGAGAGAGAAATGTTCCAATGAAACTTAATTATGCGAAAGTTTGTGATTCCATGCAATTTTGGAAGTGGGTTGGATAGAACCTTCAAAGAGAGTTTATTATTCCTTCATACAAGTACATTGTGATAGATATATACGTTTCATTTTATTTTCCTTACATTTTTAGTAAAGATAATAATCCCTTTAATAGAACTCTTGATATTATTCATGCTATGGTCTTTTCTTCTTATTCACAAGTTTAGCAATAAATATGCTTTGGAGTTGGAACTACCACTTTAACAAGGTAGGGGCATGGGTTCCAACATCATTATTTTCTCCATTTGTTGAACCTGGTTTGAGAAAAAGGTGGGTGCCATCACTAGGTATACAGATTATTATTGTTTAGACTGGAAGAAGACAACAACAACCAAAAAATAAATAAATAAATAAAAAATAACAAGAAAAAACTTTGGTCATAAATTGCAATGAGTTCAGGCTGCAGGCTGCATTAGTTACAATGTTGCATCACAAGAATAAGATTTCATAACATTTTTCTTAAAAATGATGATCCGGGCTTTACAACATGCTTAGTTATTTTTTAGAGTAGTTTCTACAAATGTACCCAAACTTAGAGCCCGCTTGGTAATAATCTTAAAAAGCATTTTTAATCTTTTTAATACTTGAAAATTTTTATCATTCAAGTATTAAAAATGTTGAAAACGTTTTATAAAACCATTATCAAATGCACTTTTAAAGTTCATTTGACAATGATTCTAAAAAACATTTTTAATTTTAAAAATCATTTTAAAAAAATTTGATATTTTTAAAATTTTAAAAACATTTTTTAAAATATAAAAAAACACTTGATAGTCAATTTTCCTAAAAACCACTTTCACTCAAAATATTTCAAGTAGAAATACTTTTGAGTAAAAACTCCATGAAACACACTCTTAATTTTTTGTTTCTTATTATTTTCATTTTTTTTTCAAAGAACAAATGAAACCCTGAATTGCCTGCATCATCCATTAGGTTCTCCAATCCAAACTATCTAAAAGCCGAATAAGATTATCATTAAATAGATCAAAATTCACAAGTTCTTCATGTTGGTTCAACTTCGATTTTCTTGGGAAACTAGGGAATACTTTTTTCCATTATTACCAATATAAACAAAACATACATAACCGTGGGAGCAAATAAAACCGAAAACTGCGGTTGATATCTAGGTGTGCTTGGCCAAGAAGGTGGTGAGTCTTTGGAAGGTAGACTCATCACAAGGAAGAACAATTCTATTATGGCTATCATAACCATACTCGTCTGCAGCCTTCTCTAGCAGTTGCTGGAAGACAGGGTTCTTCAGATAAGAAGTGGGAACTACAAACCTTGTCATTCGACTGCCCACATAGACCACAAAGTGCCCCTTTGGAGCTCTTCTTCTACTTTGGTCAAGCTCTACTTTCTTTGGCATCTCTAGAGAAACCAAAGCACCAGCGAATGGAAGAGATAAAAGAGAGGAGTAATGGGAAGTGTTTTTGAGTTGAAAATGGAAGGTTATATGTATATATATAGACCTCGAGAAGTGTGCCCTTCTGCAATGAGAGATAAGGGATGAGCTAGCTTTGAGGGTGGCAGGCCATAAGTTGGACTCATTAAGATCAACTACTTGCATGCCAAATACAAACACATGCACACACACTCACAGAGAGAGAGAGAGAGAGAGAGAGAGAGAGAGAGAGAGAGAGAGAGAGAGAGAGAGAGAGAGAGAGAGAGAGAGATGGTGTTAATAAACTCTGAAGGTAAGGTGTTGAGGGCTTAGGTTGCACATGGGGTCAGTGACTGCAACAAAACGTTTCCATACCCTTATCCCCACACCTCCACTGAGTTGAAATATATACGAATGAGAAGAGCAAATCAGCCAGCTGACTGACCACCCATGTTACTCTCAACTCATCAAGCCTGAACTAAACACCTAAATAGTACGGAAAATTACAGACTATACAAGAGATTCAATTCTCTTAACTCATGGTCCCCAAATACTGCTATGTTCACATGTATGCATGGCATGTGGTCATGTGTGCATCAACACATTTCTCACATGTATCCGCTAACTTCTATATACGTAAGCTAGCTACCAAAATTGAACTAACTTCAACAGCCAGACCATAGGTCGGACTGGAGGGTGCAACTTCCTGCGTCAAGTTAATTGCAAAACCTTTACCACTCAACACTTTGCTACCTTGTGTAACTACTGTAATTTTTGTTCCTGGATTCTGAGAGCAACTTTCAATTTTTTTTATTTTTTTTTAAATTACCGTCAATTCTAGTAATTAACTACAATATGTTATTGTGTTATTAATCCATAAAGAAAGAACTTAATTGTGCTACCTGTCAACAAAGAAAGAACTTTATTTTGTTATTTATGAAGCAAATACAAAGATAAAGCAATCTACCGTTCAAGGATAAAGAATATTATTTCAATATATTACAGAGAAATACTAGGAAAGACAAAAGAAAAAATAGATACAACTATTAATTCTCGAAACATCTCATATTCCTTCTTGTATATATACCAAAATTGTGAGCTTTTACTCCACTAGATATCTCTTACTCTTTCTCATATCTCTATTTCTATATATAGTTTTCATAAATTCATTTTCATTTCATAATTTTTTCTCCTCATGACTTACAACATTTATAAAGAAATTTCTTACACACTTTTTATATGTTATTATTGAATAAATTGTCTAATACACTCAACATCATTACTTCTTTATGTTCTACACTCTCTCATATGTTACAGTCTACTTTATGCACCACAGTCTTGTCTTGTGCCATGAATTCAAATTGTTCATCGCTTCACTATTTCCACTTTTTAAGATGCAAGAAGTAAATACAAGAAACTATACTTATTGCAAATAATAAAGCACATGCTCTTTGTATCACATTCTAATGAAAATTGATTTGACTTCACTTTTAACCGAAATTCCTTTTGTGATCCCTTATGAGATATGTTCTCTTTTACTCCTTACAAAAACTTTACTTGAGCTTTGATACAATTTATTGTGCAGGCAAAAACTTTAATGTCAATATACTAGTGTAAAAATACAAAAATAAAACAATTCATAAATAAATGTGTATAGGGTTTTAACATGGTACGACTAAATATGCCTATATATGAAAGAGAATCATTATACTACATCGTAAAAGATATTAAGGAGGATAGAAAAAAAAATTACAATTCTTAAACACTTGTTGTACTAGGTGTCTCTCAGTCTTTCTAACATATCTATATAATATTCTAGATTGTGAGATAAAAAAGTTATGATATGAAGATATATAATCTTCACAAACGGATCATCTTCATATCATAACTTTTTTCTCTCATAATTTAGAATATTTTTAGAGAAATTTCAAATAACTTTCATTATTATGTAAAAAATTTAAATATTAAAATAACATATCAACATAGGAAAGATTCTATACAATATTTTTTACCAAAGAGGAATATATATCAATTAAAAATTTGAAATACTTTATAACAATCCTCAGCTTTGATTAAATTCCATCGAGTACACACCTTCTTATGATATGCAACTATAAAGGAAATCATCCAATGTACTGTCCTTAGAAAGATGTAATAATCTACTTGGAAACTTGTTTGAACCAATCAATTACTACTCTGTATTCCACATCACAACTTCCTTATGTGCCACATTCTCCTCATTTGTCACAATCTATTTTGTGCACTATTATAATATTATCATGCACCATAAATTCAAACTGTTCAATCACTTACTATTTCCACTTTTCAAGATGTAATAAATATAAAACTATACATATTGCAAATAACAAAGCATATGATAAGAGACCAATTGATTTCACCTTAAATCAAAATTCCTTTTTGATCCTGTCATGTGGCATATTCCCTTTGGCTCTTCCATAAATATCTTTCTAGGCTCTGAAATTGTTTGTTATGTTAGCAAAAGATTTAACATCAATATATTATTACAAAAATATAAAGATAAAACAATCCACACGTACACAAAATTTTACCGTGATTTTATTTATAACATTTATATTTATGAATGAGAGAGAATCATTTGTTCATAGTCTAGAAAACATTATATATAATAGAAAAATAAGATATAATTATTACGTCGTCGTATCATTGAGTGTCTCTTATATTTTCTCACATTTCTATATATCACATATAATCCCCATAAACTCATCTCTATTTCATAAATCTTTTTTTTTTTCATGAAATATTTATATAAAAAATCCTAATATTAATTTTTATTATTCAATAAAAAAAATCAAATATCATATCCAACATATCAACATAAAATATTTTATCCAGAAGTAGAAAGATGTACCAACATTACGGATTTGAAGCAGTACTTTTCAAAAAGAAGTCAATATTATGCCTGTGATTAGTTGTATATATGTGCAAGCTTAATGTACGTGAAAGTACTTAAATTTCAAACAAATTAATAAAAAAAATTACTTACATGGAGATATGGTGTCTGTCATATGCACATGTTTTCTTATTGTACACATAGTTATGAAGGCACGATGACAGACATGCGTCCCTCTCTAAGGACCCGGTTGCATGACATATGCGGTCTCTCGACTCTCTCCTCTTGAGGAACGGCAGAAGAAGACAAAAGTTGCTTTCGTATGCGTATACGAAGGAGTTATGACCATGATATTGGCCTTTGCCCCACCTTGACTCGCATCTCTCAATGTTCAATAATGTGGGTGCATCAAAAGATTAATTAGGTAAGTTCTCACCCCTCACTTGAGTGCACGAAACAAAATGTAGTGTAGTGCTGAGAGACATTATCAATTTAATATTATTTCCTCTATTTAACTATTAAAATAATCCAAGAGTTACATATGAATATGTGAGAGGAACATGACAGACCAAAGAGAGATGCTTGCATTTTCATTGCACTATTGCCCTTGTGCAATCTTATGGTATGAGAAAATATGTCTAAATAAACGCAAGGAATTAATATGGAGCTCATTTGTAAAAAGTGGATTGAAAAATTAATATAAACCGTTAGTCAATAAATTTAAATGGTTAAGGTGAGAATGTTAATTAATGTCACTAAGAGTATGTTTGATAATGTTTTTATTCGAAATATTTTTAGTGAAAGTGTTTTCTTTGGAAGCGTTCTTAGAAGAATCACATATCACATATTTCTCTAAAAAAATGTTACAAGTAATTTTTTAATACTATAAATTATTTTTTATATTTTTAAAATTATTTTCTAAATTTTATTAAATATTTAGTGGGTATTTGGTAAATCAATTGAATAATTTAAATTAATTTAATAACTTAATTTAAATCATTAAATATATTCAATAGAATAACTTAATGGTGTAACTTACAGTAAAAGATAACTTTAAGTAATAAGTAAAAACAATTAACTTATTCTTAAGTCAACATCTTCATTTTATCTTTTTATCCATATTTATTTTAATTATCTTCACAATCTCTTTTATTACTCCACGACCTTTATTGTTACTCAATCTTATTTGTCTTATTTATAACTTATGATAATAAATATGTTAATTTGATGATTAAGAATAAATTTTCAGTTAATTTTATTAAACAAATTTAATATTTAAAATAAAATTTAAGTAATAAATTTAAAGTCAATAACTTAAAAGTCAACTTAAATCTTTAAATAATAAGTATTAAGTTTTATCTAATACCCTCTTATTTTTTTTTAAAAATATATTTAAATTAAAAACATTTCCTAAAATTATTAGGAAGCGAAGGCTAAAATTGATATATATATATATATATAAATAAAAGGAAATGCAATGGATAACATGATATATGCATATGCATTATATTGGATGGCATCATTATCCTTCTTTCCGAGGTCTGCTTTGGTCAAACATTTACAGACCACCTAAGAAAATAAATAATATAAAATCATAGAAACATTGGAGATGGAGGACATATTGTTCAAAATCCTTTGGATGTCAAAACCCAACCCTCACAACTACAAAGCATTAGGGTGGTTAGAAATCAAAATGATGGTGTTTTTTTTTTTTTTTTTTTTTTGCAAGAGGGGAAATGAAAAGAGCTTTCCTCTGGAAAAAATATGGTGTCAATGAAAACTATTTTAAACTGTTTGAAGATTTTTGAAATACACAAAAATGGTATTCTAGCTTTTTCTTAGAAGACAATAATTTTCAGTTAATTCAAATCTTGTTAGGTGCATATATTTAAACCTAGCAGTGGAAAACATCTTGGTTGGTGGAACATGTTGCTGCTGTCCCATACTCTCTGCAGCTTTAATTCTACAGCAACCAATGATTGAATGATTTATTTCTTCAACCAAGCTGTAATACGAGCTGTCTCATAAAGCTTACACTTCACCACATATCTTGGCACATACAACTTCAATTATTTTTGTTGGATATTGTAAGTAAACTAATTTTCCACCTTTGTTTTCTTAAATGTTGTCTGATATTTAGATTTTTTAGGTGTTCATGTGTTATCTCTGATCGCAATGAATGATAATTTTTTATAATACAAAAAAATGTCCCTTGGACTTATATGGTCTTACTTTTTAGAACATGTTTTTGATAAGAAGGCATATAGTCCATGTTATCAAGAATACGGCTGCATGAGAGTTTTCGATACAAGAAATTTATGTCGTATTGTTGCTTTAATTTTTTTGAGTGTCCACTTCAAATATCACATATGTGATAAAACTAAAGGTCAAGTTAAAATTACCTTCAATTAATTTAGTTAAAATTTCATACTTGATGAAATTGAAAGTTTAAAAAAAAATGTTTATTAATAAGGGGGTATTTGGTAAAACTAAATATTTATTACTTAATAACTTAACTTGACTTTAAGTTAAATTATTAAGTTAAAACTTATTATTTAATTCTTCCTTTAAAGCATTAAGGTTATTTAATAAAATTAACTTAAAATTTATTCTAAATTATCAAATTAACATATTTATTCTAATAAATTATAATTAGGTAAAGGAAGTCGAGTAATAATAGAGGTCGTGAAATAATAAAGAAGATTGTAGAGGTAATCAGGATGAATGAAGATAAAAATGTAAAATAAAAACGTGGACTTAAAAATAAGTTAATTATTTTTACTTATTATTTATTTTAAGTTATTTTACTAAACATATTTAATTTACTTAATAATTTAAATTAAGTTATTAAACCACTTTAAGTTATTAAGTTGGTTTGTCAAACATTGACTATTCAAGGATTTAGAAAAACAATTTTTTTTTTAACTTATTGCTTCAAATCAATATTAATTTAAATAGCATTATTAAAATATTTTATGAAATAGGTTTGAGATATTTAATAACTTAAAATAATTTTAATAAATTATATTAAGTTATTGAATTAAACACACCTTAAATGAATAATGTCAACCAGAGTTAAGAATTAAATAATAATCATATCAATAAAAATTTAGGTTAATTTCATTCATTTCCTCTAAGCTTTTAACCAAATGCAACTAGTTCCTACTAGTTTAAAAATTCATCAAGTACCTCTTTTATTTCAAATTAAATAAAAGGTAGGTGAAAACAACAAATGAAAATATATATATATATATATATATAAATAAGATATTTGATGAAATTTCAAATCAATGAAAATTAGGTGTATTTAATCAAATGCTCGGGAGGAGGTAAATGAAATTATCCTATAAAAATTTAACATGTAAAATCGATTTGTACATATTATATAATTTGGGAGAATTGTGTTTCCAACCTAGTTGGGCTTGATAATTAAGGTAAGGTCCTATAATCACCCATAATTGATTATAAGGATATGAGATAGTAATAAACAAAAATACTATTTCAACTCATTTTTGTTTTTATTCTACCACTCTTCACATGCTACTACCAACAAATTCTCTCTTATCTAACCATTTTGGATTTTTCTTTTTTCTTTTTTAACTCTTTTATAAATAATTAAAAAATCAACATTATTTTATATTTTTAAATTATAAATAAACAAAAATTATATTAATGATTCAAACACTATTTTGAAAAATACTTTCTAAAAAAAATGTTAATTTAAATAAATAAATAATTATCTTTTACATTTTAGAAGTAAATAATTTAATGATAAAACACTATTTAAAATAAATATATTCACTATTTTCTTTTCTTTTATACTAAAAAGTATTTTAAATTTCTTTTTCTTTTTTTAACTTTTAGTAATAAGTTATATGAAATGTTGCAAATTTGTTTACTAAGGATTTTTATTTTTTTTTAATGATTTGAATTAATTAAAATAAGAAAAAAGGAAAAGAAAGAAAGAAAGAGGATGGATGAAGAGTTTTTATTTTAAATGCCCAATTAAAATGTTTTTGTATGACCTAATTTTAAAAGTAGATTATATCAATACATGGTAAAGATGGAATTTTTCTCATATAAAAAAGTTGAAGTGTATATTTACTTATTTTAGATGAAAACAAGTTAAAAATTATATAGATTATGTTTGAGTTTGGCTTAAAAATATTTTTCTAGTTTTTATTTTTTATTTTTTTATTTAAAAAAATAATTTTTACTTTCTATATTGTCTCTTTTTGAAAATACATTTAATTAAAAAATGAAAACTATTTTTAAAAATAAAAATTGAAAACCTTGTTTAGTACTATTTTTTATATGAAAATAATAAATAATAAATTAATTTTCATTTATTCATTTATTGCACCACTGTACAATGGTATTACACTAACTGTATAAAAGAATATGTACTAAGTATACAAGGGAAATATATTAAGTGTACAAGAGTGTACAAGACTACTCTTTGTGAAAAATTTCAATCGATTCTAAACCATTCCTTTATTTTTCGTATCACCCACAAATTGTATACCTATGTAATACACTTTATTTAATTATCATATGGAAATTCCAATACTTTCCTCAATAATGATATTTGGGGAAATAAAAATTGACCCTAAGGCATCCACCATTTTCTCAACTAAACCATTGGAGATATGGTTAAATACACCTACATGGACATATAACTTAAAAGGCATATGAAATTTGTGTCAATGTACAAGGAAATTACACTAACTGTATAAGAAAAATGTCTTAAGTGTACAAGGGTGTACAAGACTCCCATTTGTGAAATATTTTAATCAATTTTGAACTACTCCTTGATTTTCCTTGTCACCCAAGGATTGTATACATATGTCATACACTTTATTTAACTTTCACATGAAAATTTCAATACTTTCCCCAATAATGTTATTTGGGAACAAAAAATTTGACCCTAAGTCATCCATCATTTTCTCAACCAAACCATTGAAAATGTGATTAATAGACCTACATGGACACATAACATAAGAGGGATATGAAATTTGCGCCACTGTATAAAAGTACTACACTAACTGTACAAGGAAAATGTGTCAAGTGTACAAAGGTATACAAGGCTCCTAATAGGTTTTGTATGATTTCTAAATAACTTGAGTTTGACATTAAGACAATTATTGATAGTTTTCTTTTTCTACCAAACTATGTCATTAAGACCTTCCCTACAAAAATTAACACATGGGAAATAATATTAAAATCAATCTTGTTTGAGTTGTTCATTATAAGTAAACTAAATGAAATATATACATTTTTACTATTTTTCTTTATAAACATAATTTCATTGTTATCAATGGAGATTAAAAAATCATATTTAAATGGAATTAAAAATAAAATAAAATTTATTTTTATAACAATTTTATTTTTTAAAATCATTAATTTAAATTATGAAATTAGTTTTAAAATTAAAAATATTTGTTGTAATTATAGTTTTGAAGATTTCATGATTTTTATCTTATTACTTTTTAAAAAATGTTTTAATAAGAAAATATTTATTTTAATGGTTTTAAATATTTAAATCTTTATTTAAAAATATTTAGATTAGTGTGGGGAGCAATTAGGTCATTTTGAAATGGAAAAATTTTGAATACCTTGAAGACTTTAATTCTACCAATTACCCTATTTACAATTTCAAAATTATTAGAAGGTTGATAAATTAGTCTTACATATATATAGCATATGAGTGTTTACATTATTTTTGAAATAATATGAGAAATAATAAACATCATTTGTCTTTACAAGTTAGAAAATAATAATAATAATAATAATATTTTATGAGGTATTTAAAAATTATTTAATATATATAAGAAATAATATACAACATATTTATTATTTTGTAAATAAAAAACAAAAAAATATTTACTAAGTTATTTAAAAAGTATTTATTATATATTCTATAAGTTTGAAAAAAAAAATATTTGATGATGTCTAATTTTCAAGTTAGAACAAACAAAGAATACTAATATTTTATGAAGTGTTTAAAAATTGTTTAATATATACGATAAATAATATAAGTTTAAAATAAAGAATAATATTTATTATATATTATGTAAGTTTGAAAAAAAAAAGAATAATATTTGATAAGGTATTTAAAAGTTATTTACTTTAAAAATGTATTTAGTAATAATAATTTTTAACCATTTATTTTTCATATTCAATTCGAAGGATAAAAATGATTGGAAAATTATTTAACTTAGTCTCAAATAAATACATGAGATAATGGTGGCAGAGTCGAAGAAAGAATAGAAAGGTGGGATGGTTTGTTAGTTTTTTATTTAATAGTGAAAGGTATTTTAGGGATATTTTTAAAGAATATATCCTTCCTCTCGATTAGTTTAATTATGGAAGATAGGATGACGTTACCTTAAGCGCAACGGAGGTGAAAACACAATTTCCCTCATAATAAATTATTATACCGTCAACGCACTCAAAGGGGAACAGCATCTTTTGCACTAGTAGTTTTTGATGGGCGTGACTCCCATACCATGAAAGATAAGATACATATATGGACAAAATGCAGCGTCCGGAAGAGTGGACTTGGGAGAGAGAGAGAGAGAGAGATTCTACGGTATACGTACCATTAAAAGAAGTTGTTGTACTTAGATATTGCACATGGACTTATATCTATATATATTCCAATAAAGAAGCTCTAGACGCTTACATTGAAGTCACTGAATCTCTAATAATAATACTCCCCCATGCCCCACCCAACCACAATAGAATTGAGTGGTAGAGTTGGCCACAGCTATGTTATCCTCATCAAGCTCAAAAATAGCATGCATCTGTCTCTTTTGAGTGGCTCGTTAGGTTTAGCATGATGTGACCAATGGTCTCCCAGAACTTGCAAGGGACCACCGGAGGCTGGCCGACAAGTGCCGGGCGAGATATGGGCCAATCATCACGGCTGGTCGGGTAAGCCTCACCGCAATATCTGTCACTAGTTTGTTGGTGATGCATATATACGAAGATACACTAAATTAAGAACAAGAGTGCTACACGTTCAATGGCTGCGGAATTGAGGTCACATTCTATTCATGGATCTATGGACTCTTTGATGTTCCAGTTTGAGGAGAACTAGGAAGTTGGATCTTTTAACTTGGTCCGAAAATATAAGGTCCATTTGTTAACTTTTTAGAAAATGGTAGTCTATTTCCCCAAAAAAATAAATAAATAAATAAAACATGTTTCACACTAACAAAATAAAAAATAAAAATAAAAAACAATTTTCTCTACATGAAATAATTTTCTTTCTTAAGGCAACTTATTTGGTAAATGTTTTTAAGAATAATTTTATGTTTTCGCGAATAAAAAAATCTGGAAAACACGTTTAACAATTGGGGTCTATTTGATAACTGTTTTAAAAAACAATTTAAAAAAAAACATATTTGATAATTAGGGTATGTTTGGTAACTGTTTTCAAAAACAAATTTCTTTTTTCTAGAACACAAAAACTAGAAAATTTGTTTGACAATTAAAAACTGTTTTTTATTTTATGTTATCAAAAAATAGAAAACTGAGTGTTTTGAGATAATATCTTTTAGTTGTTTTCAGTTATTTTCATTTGTTTTAAAAAAATAATTATACAAACATATATAATGATTAAAAATAAAGTTGTGTACATAAAAATTATTTTAAAAACATATTTAAAAATATTAAAAATAGGTTAAAAATATTTTACGTTCTCAAACAAACTTTTATTCTACAAAACATAAGAGAATAGTTTTCATAAACTTTTTTAAAAACTATTTTTCAAAACTATTTTCAAAACAATTACCAAACAAGCCATTAAATATTGTTTTCTATTTTTTGTTTTCAAGAATATAAAATAAAGTATTTTTAGATCAAATATTTTAATTGTTTTCATTTGTTTTCTAAAGATTGTTTTAAAAAATAATTATATAAATGCGTAAAATGATTAAAAATAAAACATTAGATATAAAAATTATTTTTAAAACATATTTAAAAATATTTAAAATAGATTAAAAACTTTTTAGGTTTCCAAATAGACTTTTGTTCTACAAAATGTCTAAGAACAATTTTCAAAAACTATGTTAAAAAACTATTATATAGAACTATTTTCGAAAACTATTACCAAATAAGAACAAGATGTTTTTAGTTATTTTTAGTTGTTTTTGCTTGCTTTCTAAGAATGGTTTTAAAAACTAATTACACAAATATGAATCATAAAACACTGAAGTCATTTTTTAAGCATATTAAAAAACATAAAAAATATACGGATAAAAATATTTCAAGTTGTCAAATTGACTTCTTATTTAAAGTTTAAGGGCAATTTGGTAACATTTTTGTTTTTAAAATAGAGAACAAAATATAGTTTTTTAGAATTTTTTGAAAACAAGAGTATTTGATAAAATGTTTTAAAAAGTAGTTTTTAAAAACAAAAAAACTTGTTTGGAGAAAAATAAATTGTATTGTTTTTAAAAACAATATTTTATTTTTATTTTATAAAAACTTTTTAAATTTAATTTATATTAATATGAAATCAAATTCAAGTCTTATTAAAAAAAGAAGAAATAAATTTATAATTATGTAAAATTTGAAAATAAATATTTTTTAATTATCAAACAATTTTTTTTAATTCTAATGAAACAAAAATTATCATAAGAAGAAAATAATTTCAGTATTCACTTTTAATGCAGGTCCAATAAGTAATTCAATTAAATTTTTTCCTATGGGTAATATATATATATATATATTAAGTTAACGTAACTAACAAAAAAATAAGCAAAACTGATGGATCATATATATAAAGCTAGTGGCGGAGTCAGGATTTTAAGGGTACAACTTCTAAGACATGTAAATTTTGTCAATTATAAGAGAATGTGGACTTTAGCCCAATCACCCGGCCTCTTTTGATGGTCCATTCCCCTTGTGAGTAGGGATGGTAATAAGGAGGGTTTTTTCAGGTACCCGCCCCACTCCGTTCCTAATATTGTCTCATCCCGCCCCACATATAAAATTAATTTAAATTTAAATTTTAAATTTAATTTAATTTAAAATTTTATTTTACTATTTTTAATATATAGATAATAATAAAAAAATTTGATAAAATAAGTTATAAAAAATATAATAATTTTATTATTTATAAAATATATTTATTTTAGTGTAATTAAAAAATTTAAAAGTAATTTTTTAAAAAAAAAAGTTAAACGCGGCGGGGCGTTTCCCTCCCATACCAGTCCCGCCCCGTTTGATTTTTTAAACGAGATAAGGATGGGAATTGTTTTTAATAAATGGGATGGGGTTGGAATGGGTGCGACCTGTCCCGTTTGCCGTTCCTATGTGTGAGGAGTGGAGTTTTAATTTTTTTAACATTTTCAGGGGGCACCTGCCCTGGGCCTCGGCTAGCTCTGCCCCTGTCCGAAGCTATATTGATGAAAATTTGCACATTACCAAATGGGTAAGGCTGTTTGTTTGCTTCCAATTGCTTGGAAAATGCCATTTTGGTGCCCCTGGGCCTTGGCTGGCTCCACCCCTGTCCAAAGCTATATTGATGAATAATTTGTACATGACCAAAAGGGTAAGGCTGTTTGTTTACTTCCCATTGCTTGGAAAATGCCATTCTAAAAACCAGTAAAGAAAACTGGACAACTGATATAAAAAAGAGTATCTACAGTGGCAAGAAACAACCCGGGCTTATTCTCTGAATGTTGGAAGGGATTTGAATTAGAGACCTTGAGAGAGGACAACCCCTTACCACTAGACCAGATTTGCCCTAACTGTTATGTATAGATATACTAATTAATTAAAATAATAAATAAATTAATTTTAATTATCTTATTATCTCTTATATAATAATTAAATACAAGACAAATATAAATTTCAAAATAAAAATTTTTTTCAATATTTTTATGAATTCTTTTATCAATTTTTGTTTCATGGATATTTTTTAGAATTTATTAATATTTTCATATGGATGAATTTTTGTCGAATATTGACCCGATCTTTCTAGTTTGGTCCGATGGTCAAACTGGACAAACTGTCTAGTTCCATGCGAAATCAGTCAACTATTGATTTGACCCAAATCATGTTGGGCTTTCATGCCATTGGCCCAATCTCCTTCATTGCATGCCCACAATTTTATTTGCAATTTGCTAAAGATGAACTGGGTATTCATACCACTGATGGGGTCTATTAGTTTTCAATATGGGATAGGTTTGGGTCATATTGAAAAAATATTTTGCATTGTGGGCATTTGATATAAATTTTTATCATATAAAACATTTAAACAAATATAAATATTTATATCTACATTTATTTTTATAATAATTATTAATGATAAATATGAAAATAATATAAATTAATTAATAAAATATTTTTAAAATTTTTAAAATAACAAAATACATAGATATATGTAATTAAATTAAATATTATAATTTTCTTTTCACCTTCATGTTTAAATATTATACTTATTCTATTTAATAAAATTTAATATATTAATATATTTATATTTATCTTTTATCATTTAATCTGATACATCAAATATAAAAAATAAATAAATATTATTAAAAAAATTAATTAATTATATATATGAAGTCACTGATTCGACTACAGTTCAATCACCAGTTCAACTACTAAGCCTTAAACCGACAACTTTTCTAAGTTATTCCTAAATTTGTGATTAATTGAAAACCAAAAGGTAAGATTAATTGAAAGATTAGAAATTCATTAAATTGAAAATTAGGGAAAAGTTACAAAAAAGAAAAAAAAAAAAAAGAAAAAAAGGAAAAATCACAATTGAAAAACTAAAACTAAATTATTCCTACTCCTACCCTTAAATAAAAAGAAAACAATCTAACTATTTTTTATGTATTCACAACCTCTCTTTTATAGGCAAAAAGTTCTCTATTGTTCCAACTGTTACAAAGCCACTCCTTTTAGAACTACCTCCTACCCATGATAATGATCTATTTATATGTTAGTGTAATCATCATTCTTGATGTATTAGCTTGGAGTTGGTGGTTGCACCTTTATTTTTGTGTAATAAATATAGGGAAGTTTGATGGTACAATTGAAGACGTTGGGCCTTAGATGATTACGCTATTATGGTGAGTGTGCCAATCATTAGAAGTACAAGTGCACTACTCTTGCATTAATGGATCGAACTAGTGCACAAGACATCCAAGGGTATGCTTTATTAGTGATAAGGGCTCACGTAATTTGAATGTAAAGGAGGTGGGTAGCTTGAGTCATCTATTGGCTTGGGTCAAAGAGGTGGGCAATTTCTTAGCTTTAGTGCACTCAAGAGGTACGCAATCTTAAGGTGACTTAGTGGGGTGTGCGATTTAATACAACACAATAAAGAAGTAGGCTAGAGAGCTCCTAAGTGCTTGGTCTTTGGGGCACACTTATGAAGTGTGCTAGGTGGTTCTATGATCGAGGAAGAGTGTGCGATCTAAGTTTTGCGCACTTGAAAAGTGTATAATCTATGTTTTACCCCTTCTTAGACTCGTCTTTTAAAAGATCATAATTGTTTGATTTATTGCACAAAAAAATACTTTAAAGCCTTCAAAATACTTACAAAATGTATTATATATAAATTTTTTAGGTATTAATGACAAAAACAAGCATTAGGTTAGTTTTGAGTGCTTCAAACATTTCAAAATAAGCTCTTTAGAGTCATCCAAGTTCTAAGTTTGAGTTTTCATCACAACCCCCTATCAACTTGTTGCTAGTCCCTTAGTAACAAAAACTGAAAACTAATCACTCAATTAAAATGAAAACATTAAAAGAAATTCGTCAAATCAAGTCGCCTAAGTTTAAGTCATAATGAGTTACATTACCCTTCTCGAACTTTGTTCTTTTTACTTGTCTTATTAACTTTCCTCACCTAGTTGTGATCGGACATTAAAATATTGTGTTTCGATAAACCTCAACACAATACATGGGATGAAAATATCAATATCTTGATATTTTGGCAATTTATCAAGAATTTCGCTGATTTGTTAGAATTTATTGACATTTTATTGATTTATCGTGTTGACCGGTCAACACAGGGTGAGCAACAAGGGGTTTGACGGTTACTCGAACCCCAACCAAAAGATTCAACATGCAATTGACCAACCACTAGGGCAAACTTGCATGTTATTATATATATATATTGAGCACCAAATATATATAGTCTAAAATCCATAATATAAACATAATATTAAAATAATATTTTAATGAGCAAATTAATAATAATTATTCTATAATTAAATGACAAAATTTCATTTATTAATTACCAAAAATATAAAAAACTATCATGTAATTTTCTTTATAGTATTTTTAATATCATTAATATATTAATTAAATATTAAAAAATATAAATATATCATAATTTATTTTATATAATTTAATACAATTGAATTAAATGGATTATAATTTTAATATTAAATATATTTTTAAATTAGACATATTATAATCAAATATTACAATATTATTATCAAATAATATTTGATATAATTTAATAATAAATGTACACTTATGAAATTTATATTTTTTATCATAGCATATAATATTATTATGATATATAATAAATTATATCCTACATATATCAATTTCGTGAACAAAACAACTTTAAAATATATATTATACTTCTAATTTCATTTTTAAAAGGTTTTTTTTAAACATTTTATATGTTCTGATTAATTTTAAATCTATCGATATTTTGTGTCAAAATATTAGTTGATATATCCGATATATCTGTAAAATCGAAATATCGATATATTTGTAATTATCTATATTTTCATCTTTGGTTGTGATTGGGTTTTTGTAAGTTAGAGGTCTCTTGAGTTGGATAGTTTTTATCGATCTTCCTTCTCTTTATCTTGGGATTTCCTAAAACAACACCTCTTAGTTTTACGAATATCAAATTCCTAGAATTAGTTGAAGGGTAGATTGTACCTTATACTACACCATTCATCTCTCTCTTTTGAAAGATTGACAAACTATTCATGGAGGAATGCATACATTGCTACCAACCTATTGCTTATATAATGATTTTCAGTGTGTGACACTAGTTGATTTAAAACACTAAGTGTTAACGCATTTGTGAAGATTTACTACCAAACTTCATATTTTCATATTTAATAGCTTATATAATCTTTTTGATTTTTAAGGAAATGTTTTTTTTTTATTGAGATTTGTTTTTTATTTTTTATTTTTTATTTCTTGCTTGATAAGTATAATTCTATGATTTGTTAATTAGATTATTTACATTTGAGAACGTAATTTGATAAAATTGATATTGTTAAATCGTTTCTAAGAGATGTATTTGTCAAAAAAATTTGTGTGAAAATGAATTTTTTTATTTTTTATAAAATAGTGTGAAATATAATTTTTATGGAAATCATTGAACTAGTCTCTCTAAAAGAAATTTTTATGTACGAATTACAGGTTTCTAACAGCCTACGACTATAAAAGATCCCTCATATCGCATGCCTATTCGTCAAACCCAGAGGAAAGTAAACTTGGGTTTAGCCAGGGAGCCCACTCCTTGAGCCCAAGTTCACCCTAAGGGTTGGCTCGCTTGCACACACCATACTCACGACCCCTAGTTGTAGGCTTGTAGCTGAAGTGCGAGAGAGGAGAGTGGAGAGAAAGATCTGGGCGTGAATGGAAGACATAGAAGACTTGCTGGTTGGCAATGGAGTTGGTGGAGCCCCTCCTGGGTTTCGACTACCGTTGGCCTCTGTTGGGTTTAAGCCCAAGCAGAATAAAAACAAACCCAACCTGGAAAAGAAATCTCATATCCAAGATTATATAATTCCGGGCACCCAGGTCTCTCTCTCGCTTTATATGATTTCAATTCTATGTGTGTTTGTTGGGATATGGGTAGTAATAGTAGTTTTTATTTGTTCAATTTTTTTGGCAGACAATTTATATGAAGACTTTTGGGTGCTCGCATAACCAGGCAAGTGCTCATCCTTGTTTATATTTTCTTCTAATTCTCATTCTGTTTGGATTGAAACGGAAGTTATTTGCTTAAAGTTCGAATCTGGAACTGGGTTCTTGAGAACATTTTAGGTTTTGCCTAGAAGTTGTGGAATTTGGATAGGTATTCATTCTTTTAGCACTTATTTCTATTTTGTTCGCTGTGTGCAAAAAATATGACGGGAAAATTTGTTTGTTTTTCTTTTCTTTAAAGGAATTTTCGATGCCAAAGACGAATTGGGTTGATTCTAAAATGTGTGAACTATAAAACTTCAAAAACTAGGGAACTTTGTAAGAGCTTTTCCATTGATCATGTTTGTAGTTTCTTTTGGTGGCATTTACCTTGGTGGATGTACTTGAGAAATAATCCTATTAGTTTGGTGAGAGGAGGTTAATCAGTAGAAAACAATATTGGCAAATTAATTTGTTCATTTTCTTAATGGGCACCCTGGGAACTCAAGCAACCTATTATCAGTTAACTCATCAGCTATCAAACATTGAAGGCAAATCAGCTTTTTGTCCAACTCATAAACCCAATAATCCACTAGTTATATATTGGATCCTCTGGTGATGTTTGAGTCTTCTGTGAGTCTTTTCTGTTATTAAAGGCAATCCATGTTTAGATGGAAAATTGTATTCAAGTTTTTTTTAATGTCAAATACAAATTGGATTAATTTCAAAATGCGCTAGATTCAGTTATGGTTCAAAGTCTCAGTATAGGTTGTTGATTTTGGCAAGTCCTAGTGCTAGGTGGTCTTGGCACTTCACATTGGTATCAACCAATATGAATAATATGCTACTTACAAAACTTAAAAATTCTAAAAAGAATAATGTGAACTGTTAGAAAAATAACTACTATTTGATATGCTCTAACAAATTAATAAAAAATATCTATCAAATTTGACGCTGATTAAATAGTTATAAAAGCATATACTTCTTTTAATTGGCAAAAAGCGAAAATATATTAAAGATGCCTAAGCAAGAGGTATAGCAATGTACACATGGTGTATACATTTGATGCCCACCAAAGGTGTGCTTAAAAAAGGAGGGAAACACAAAATACAACTTCACTCTTCTTACATTAAGCTAAGCCAATCAACAAAGTCAATCATGGACAAAGAATGATCATCTATGTACATTAATGACCTCTTGCTTTTTTCCCTTCTACAATGTCCAAAACAATCACAAAGAGGTCACCTCCAAGATTTCTTTTTTTTTTTTTCTCCGTTTTTTTGCATGAAAGCACCATGCCAACTTAAAAGATTTTTTCTTATTGTGGAATGCATCACCCAAACAATACCAAAAAGAGAGAAAACTGGTTGCCATAGGATACTAGCTTTGGGGCAATGGAGAAGTAGATGATCAATTGATTCTTCCTCATTTTTGCACATGTAGCAACGATTAGGCATCGTCCATTCAATGCTTTTAAGGTGATCAATCATTAAGATCATCCCCCAAGTTGATTCCCATGCAAAGAATCCCACCTTCATAGGTATCCAAGGATTCCAAACCATGATGAAGGGGAAAAGCTCACTTCTTCCTTGAACTAAAGAGTGATAGAAAGATTTAATTGACACGCCATTTTTGGATTCCTTCCACCTAATTTGTCCTCCTCCTCACTCCTAATTGAGCACTTTTGCAGCATCTGTACCAAGGCTGTCACACCTTCAATCTTCCAATCATGAAAATGCCTTGAGAAGTGGGGGCTCCACCAACCCCCTTCTCCTCCTTGATCCCACACCTTTGCTACCCACCCAAATGTCTTTATCATTGGTTAAAGAGAACAAAGATGAAAAAGATACATTCAAAGATGAGTCACCGCACCATCTATCTTTCCAAAATTTAACACTTGTTCTATTGCCAGCAATGAAGTGCGTTCCACTAAACGAGGGAGGTGATTGTGGGAAGTATTAAGAATTGTGAGGCAATTGTGGGAAGTTTGCAGACTTGGAAGGGGGATGATGCTTTGGTGAAGGTAGGGGTGGAGTTGGCTTAAGCCTTTGGAAAGCCATAAGAAAGAGCGGAATTGATATTTTCCATAGGATGAGGTTTTTCTTTAGGAATGGCAGCAATAGAGTCAAGTTTTAGTGCAATAAGGACCCCTTAAAGCATCATGAAAAATATTTGTGATGAGAATAGTTGGTTTCTCAAATGCAGACGAAAATTTTCAAACATGGAATTTTGAGGATTGGAATCATTGCTATAGATCTTTACCCTCTTTTGCCATGGAGGTTTCCTAGGGAAGGTTTTGCTTTGTGACATCTGGTTATTTAAAGCATTTATGGGGCACATACTAATGGGTGGGATGCCAACACTATAGTCAGGTGGTAACATCGTTGTCCATGGAAAGCTATTGCATAGGTCTTTCAGGATTTTACTAGGTACATTCAATTTGTGGTGGGAGATGGGACGAGAATTTGTTTTTGGGAGCACTTGTGATAAAGGGATCAACCTTTGGATTCTCAATTCTCAGGTTTATTCAGAATTGTCATAGTTGAAAACCTTGCTATCACATTAATTCTTAGGTCTTCTTATCATTTTTCTTGGAACTTTAACTTTTGTTGTAAGCTTTTGATTTTGAGATAGTGTAGGGGATCCTGGATCTCTCTGTTCCTTATCTTAGGACTAGGTTAGGTGCATGATAACTCCCTAAGGCTTTTAGATCCTATATGATAGAAGCAAAAATACACTTTTTAACATTAAAGGACCTAGATTAAGTGCTTTAGAAACTTTACCTTTGATTTAGATGTTCCCAAATCAAAGTCGTTAAGAGAAGATCAAATTTAAAATCGCTGGAAGGCTCGTATACCCACAACCTTTCGCTTGATGACTTGACCTCAAACCTTGGCACTCGAATGGTGGGGTGTTTGGGAGGGTGGAGGCTAAAGCTCTTTTAGCCTTACTCTTTGGATAGTGAAAGCCAACCTACCGGAAATTGTAACTCTTAATGGGGTATATATGGGGTTTCCCACTAGGTTTAAGTGACTTGAGCTCATTAGGGGCCTAACGCACTTAATCTAGCCCAAAAAATTGGTCTTAATTAATTAATTAACCCAATATGATTGTTTAATTAATCAATTAACTCAATTTAGATATATCGTTTACTAATCCCTGGGCAATCTTACATGATTATCAAAAACGTCTTTATGCACATAAGTGAACCTAGAGCTTATCCAACTCTCATAAACTATGTCATCAAGGTATATGAGCTTGAGCAGGGACCACTAGGACCCATAGGATAGTACTGGCTTCCTCAGAATCCAATTTTGAAGTTGATTCAACATCCCACTATAGAGAATCAACTACACTTCAGTAACCTATGAAAATAATAATGAGACGAAGCTTGAGTTCGTAACCTACCATCCACTGCAGGGAGACTCCTTATAAATTGGTGTCCGTAATTTAATAAATTAGTGTTATCACCTATTAAGACCACCTTTTTAATCCTTGAGTTATAGATTCACCTATTATGTGATCAGTTGACATACTCTATCTCCAAGGAGCATATGTCAAGTTTTCATTGAAGGAAATGCTATGATTATAGTCTTCTAGATCACATGTTCTTTGGATTACCCAAGGGGATGTATTGTTTCGCTCCCATGAGATATCATGGTGCCTTTATTGAGAATACTTATTGTCATCCACCTTCATCAATAGTGACCAAATCCATAAGGATATATGATCATCTTAGGGTTTCACCCATAGGTCAATGTTTGTTGTTAATTTTGACATAGACTCAATATCCTCTCAAGATTGAGACAACAAATAACCTTACGTCATGATTCATTGTAGGTTTTGTTTAATGTGTAACTATGCACACTTGTGCATTGATAGTGAGAAACCTATCCCGACGGCCAAAACAAGCCATCATTTCAATTAAGAGGTGATGCACTACAGTATCTACTGGATCGCCTAAATCCTTGAACCGATTGTGAACAATTAATCATTTTACAAGGAACCCATGACTTGTGTCCTTTATATAACTTTTAATGTATCCAAGTCATGTACAATGCAAACAAAATGGACGTGTATGCTTAGATAATCAATCAATGCAAAATGGGATGGTAAAGAGAACAAGAAGCATAAATAAATAAATTTATTAATGAATCTAAAACTATTTTATGTTTTCTAAGGCTTTATCCCAATAGATAGAAGATCTAGAAAGACTAATTTCCTCTCTTACTTGTTTGCACTTGTCTCCATCTGTTCTAGATGCGAGAGCTTAGTCTTTGTCTTCTTCAAGTTTATTTACAGTAAAGTCTTTCTTTGTAGCCTTGTCTAATCATTTTGATCCAGTTCATTTCCTTTCTACCAATTTTGTTTGAAAAATCTCAAACTCCTCTTAAGGTTAAGTACTTTGCTTGGTTAGTGTCATATAAAAAGGTAAACGTCAATGACTTGCTACAACTAAGAAGATCCTACAAAGCCTTCAATCTTGATGTTTGTATGTTGTGTATGGAGTGTGGAGAATCGGTAGATCATCTTTTTTTATATTGTTCATTGACTTTGGGGCTGTGTCACAAATTATTTAGATTGGCTAAGTTGGATTGGGTTCCTCCTAGGAGTATTTGTGACATGATGACCATTGCATGTAAGAGATTGGGATGCTTTATTAGAGGCTTGGTACTATGACAAACTACTTGTTTGGCTTTCATTTGGGTTGTGTGGTGGGAAGAAATGTTAGGATTTTTGAGGATAAGGTGAGGAATTTTGAAGTTCTTTGGGATACCATTCATTTCCTTTCTTCCTTTTGGGCCTCTTGCACCACAACTTTTAAGGGTGTTCTCCTTAATGTGGTTCTACTTGATTGGTTGTTGGTGTGTAGGTCCAAAGATGTGGGCTAGCAAGGAGAGGTTGTTTCGTGTACTTTCATACGATGTATAGGTTTATTTAGCATTTTGGAGGTTCCATTTGTTTAGTTCTTTGTTTTTAGGAGGATTTCTCATCATTCTTTTGTACTTTTTAAACCGTATTTAATAGATTACATTATTATTTCTCATAAAAAAAAAAAAATCTTTACCCTCTTTTTGATGTTAATTGATGTGGAGGATAAGCTATTCTAGTAGATTGATAGAAAGGGTTTATTTTCCATCAAATCATACTATTGGGTCTTAGTTTTTAAAGGGCCTTCTTATTTATTGCTAAGTTTGTTGATTTGAACTCTAGACTCGCCTTCTAAGACACTTTTTTTTTTTTTTTTAAATTTTAATTTTTTTTTTTTTGTGGAATCAACCTAGGAGATTTTAGACCAATTCATGAAAAGAGGCTAGGAATTAGCTAATAGGTGTTGTCTTCGCAAGGATGATGTGGATTTGGTAGCCCTCAATCTCATTCATTGCAAATGAACCTATGGTTCATGGTCTATGGTCCTTTCTCCTTTTGGTGTGCCTTAGATGTGTCCTTAATTAGTTAGAGAAACACTTCTTAGTTGGAATTGTTTTTTTGTTTGAACCAAGTGCGTGACCATTTGGAGGATGATTCAATTATGTATTTTTTGTTCACTTGGAAAAAGCATAATAGAAGATCTTTTGAAGGTGTAGAGTGATCTTGTGTGGAGCTGAAAAATATTGTTCTAAAATCTTTATTTTTATTGCTAGAGGGATTATGGGCTCTCACTCAATGCCCTTCTTGGATTTTGAAGATAGTATAGGGATAATATCATAGTTGTTAACTCGTAAAACGTATCGTGTATTGTTTTTCTATAACGTGAATCATATTGTATTGAATATCATAAGTTTTTTTATAAAGTGAAAAATAAATAGAAAAAATATGTATATGTTTGTATTTCTATTTAAAGTATGGAGTATAGAGTAACGTATAACCAATTTTATGGAAGATGGTATGATCTAAAGAGTTAAAGTATATCTATCATATCAAAGCATTGAATGTTAAAGTTTTGACAAGTTCAAACTAACAAAATAGAACTTTAATATATAGATTCATTACATAATCCACAACAATAAACCTATATATATAAAAAAAATCCACAACGGTAAACTTCTTCAATATTTAGTTACAAATTTTGACTAGGCATATTTTGATACACACATTGAATGTTAATTGATACAAACACACATATGTATGTATGTCTTTGTGTCATCTTCAAAATTCTAGCTTTTTAAGTTTGTCATCATTTCTTTTCCACAAAAAAAGAAATAAAAAAAACTAATATGTTAAGTAAAAATTTTTAGACACTAATCAACATTATTTTCATTGCCAACATTCAAACTATTCAAATGAAAAATTTTCAATATTCATTATAAAAATAATGACTTCTAATATAGAATATGACAACAAGAATGCAACTTTTCATGTTAAGATTATTTAACCTATTTATCATTTTTATGATCAATTTTTAATCTTTTTGTATATTTTAGACAAATAATACAATAAATTCTTTTAACAAAAAAAATTTTAATTTATTTTTTTTTAAAAATTCCAAAAAATAATTGAAGATATATATATCGTTGTATCGTAATATCAAGTATTGTATCATGTATCGTATATGTATCATAAGATATGTTTTAAAATAAGATATGGATTGTGATACGTATCAATTTCCATAAAAAATGTATCGTATCATGTATTGTAAGTTTTTAAAAACTATGGATAAAATAACTTAGCCTTGGTGTTTGCACTTTGTGCACTTCCAGTACACTTTGTGTGTACTTGGGTTGCTCTCCTTATCTCTCGTTAGTCACCTTGTAATGCATTCTATTTATTTTCTTGTAAAAAAAGTAATTTCTGATGTCAAAAACTCTGGCTAGATCCTTTCATGGTTCAATGTGGTATTGATTTTTTGCTTCAGTAAATCCCTATGCAAATTGTTATCAGCAACTTGGATCAATATTGGCTAATATGCATAATATGGGAGTTAAAAACTTTAAAAGTTCTAAAAGAAATGAAAATTATAAAAAAGATTGTTACAATTAGATAAATTCAATAAATCAATAAAAAAATATTTGCGATATTTGAGATTTATTAAATAGTTATAAAAGTATGTGCTTGGATTGTGTTAAGGAGCATGATATGCATATTGAGTCCAAATCTTGTAAGTTTAAGTTTTCAAGAAAATTGGTTATTCAACATGGTATCAAAACTTGGTTTGGCGGGAGGTTGTGGGCTTGAGCTACTTCTCCACAATTTGCATGTTTGTTTCCTCATTTGGTATCTCTCTTCTCCAATTTGCTGTTCTATGGTATCTCTTTACGTGTAGGTATGAGGCTACACATGAGGGAGGGTGTTAAGGAGTATGATATGCATATTGAGCTAAAATCTTATAAGCTTAAGCTTTTAGGAAAATTGGTAGTTCAATAGATTGGTTTATAATAATATTAAGACTTGAAAATTATTAAGCATTATCATAACATTTTTTATATTCAATACCAATTTTGTTAATTTGTATATTAAAACATATTGAAATTATAACTTGCTAAAGAACTATTTTTATTTTTTGAAAATAAAAATAAAAATTAATAAAAGAATGTAATTGATTATAATTCAATAATTATTTGAAAGTAAATCAAATTGAATTTTTTGTTCCTTGGCATAGATTGAGACATTTTTTCTGGATGTGGGGAATCTTTGAGAAATGTAGTGATACTCTATTTTTTTCTTGTTTTTGTTTAATTAAGTTGTGGTGCTTTTTTTTATAGGTAAATAAGAATTGCATTAAAAGAAAGAAAGTATACACATCGTATACAAAGAAAAAAGGATAAAAAGGCGTGAAGACACAAAAACTTGCTACCGCATCCTATCGTGAGCCTATCCAATCTACAAAGTCTAACAATGATAAAGATCTGCCCTCAATGTACAATCTAACCCAATCCAAAAATAGATACAATTTTTTTTTTTTAATTGTTTGATCCGTGCTTTCAAAGTTGTCAAAAGCCCTCCTATTTCGCTCTCGCTATAATGCCCAAAATATATACAACAGAGTAGCCTTCCAAGCCTTCTTCCTCTTTTTACCCACAAAGGACCCGTGCCAACTCAGAAGGACCTCTCTAACTGAATAACTCAACACCCACTGAATGCCAAAAAGTGCAAAGATCAACTGCCACAACAAACGAGCTTTCGAACAATGGATGAGAATATGGTCACTACTTTCTTCTTCTTCCTTACACAAGTAACATCTATTAGGAATCCTCCAACCCCTCTTTTTGAGTTGATCCAAAGTCAAAATCTTGCTCTAAGTTGCTTCCCAAGCAAATAAGCTAATTCTCGAGGGCACCTAAGAATTCCAAACAATACCATGGGGGAATGGTTCCACTCTCCTATCAGCCAAGGAGAGTAGGACTTAACAAAGAAAGCACCATCCTTTGTAGGCAACCATACCATGGCATCATCCGTCTCCACAGACAAAGGGTGTGTTGACAATCTCCCCAAGAAGGCCTACACCTTCTCTAGTTCCCAATCATGCAGTTGCCTAGTAAACCTAGGACTCCAACCACCATCCTCCCAAAGGTCACTCACCCAAGCATCTTTAGAGGAGGCTATGGAATAAAGCTTAGGAAAGGACTCTCTCAAGGATGAATCCCCACACCACTTGTCCTTCTAGAACTTCACCCTATTCCTAAACCCAATTGTAAACTCAGTTCTTGTTTTGAACATCTCCCATCTGCCTCAGATAGCCTTCCACACCCCCACACCATGTCCTTCCCCAACAACTTTAGAACACCAACCCCCCTCAACTTGTCCATACTTGCCCACAATCACCTGTTTTTAGAGAGTGTCCCATTCACTTGCAAATCTCCAAGACCACTTGCCTAAGAGAGCCTCATTGAGGATGGTTAAATCTCTAATGCCCAAGCCCCCTTGCTGTTTGTCTAACTGAACAATAGCCCATCTCACCAAGTGCGGCTTTTGTTCTAAGGCACCTCTTCCTCACAAAAAAGTCGGACAATCTATTTGTGCTAATTTGGTGTGTGGAAAAAGCAGAACTGGAGGAATTTTGAAAGATCTGGAAGCTTTGAGTTGGCTTTGGAAGATATTATAATCAAATCTCATTTTTGTTTGTCAGTCTCGGCAGTCATAGATTGCTTGGTAGAGGTTAAGAATTGCTTTATTCTGTAGTTGTTCCTTTTCTTTTTATGTTGTTTGGTGCTTCTTCCATGCTTCTTTGTACTAGGGCTACGGCCCACTTTTTGAGGCACCTCTTTTATGGGGAATTTCAAGACTTCATTTCAATATCGAGAAATTAGAAAGTGTGCAAGGTTTTCAAATTCTTAATCATTTTTGGGTGTTTGGCTGATATTTTTATCAATCTTCCTTAAATTAGATTCCTGAGTTACATGTTACTTTTTTCATATTATGATATCAATGTGGTGTACTAAAGCTGATTTCCAACTTGGGGAAAAAACCTGCTATGATAGGTTTTTTACAAGTCTGAAAGGTTAATTCCTTAATTAGAAGTGTTAAAGGGTTGTTTGTTTTTTTAACTTAGGTCTTAAAGCAAGTTGCTTTAGGATTTAAGATAAAAGTAAAAAAAATTTATTTTTTCCATTAAGACAAAATTGTCTTAGAAAAAGTGATCAACTAAAAAACAAGCAATTTTAAAAATGATTTAAGTCTTAATGCAACTTGCTTTAGGACTTCAAGTCCAAAAAAATAAATAAAAAATTAAAAAACTTAATACTTAACACTAAAGTACTATTTGGATTTAAATTATATTAAGATTTATTTAGATTTAAGACAAAAAAGACTTTACTTTTTATTGAACTTTAATTATATCTTCGTAAAATTGATTAATAAGTTGCTAGAATTTACAGGTCATCAGAGATTCATAAAACCTTTGGCTTGTCATCTTTTCTCTTGGTAACTGTTTTACTTGCATTTTATCACTGTTCAGAGCGACAGTGAATATATGGCAGGTCAGCTTGCAGCATTTGGTTATGTATTAAGTGACAATCCTGAGGAGGCAGACTTGTGGCTGATAAACACGTGAGGATCTATCCCTATTCTAGTACTTAAGATCTTTTGCCCTATTATTCTTTTAAACACTTTCCATTAAATTATCTTTCTATGTCCGAATATTTGTAGAAAAGAGTAGTTAGGCTTGATTCTTTGTTTATTTATTTATTGGTTCAAAATGTTGCTTCAATCATGTGTACATCATGGACAACATTGCTAGCAGTTCTTCAGCTGGCAATTGTAACATGTAGAATTATAATGAATTTTATATACTATATGGTTAAATCTATGTTACATGGGATTTCAGGTATGGGTGTCAGGTGTGGATATGTGTATAGGTATCAAATCCTTTGCATCCCAAAATCTTAGGACATGGGGATTCGGATGAAAAGGATATCAACCTTGGGTGCAGGCACTTGGATACGACACTAATGAAAAATGAATAGTACAACAAGACTTATTCTTTATAAATCATCAATAATAAAAAGGATATATCTCAATATATTCCTTTGTCGTTTCCTATCAAAAAAATAAAAAAATAAAAAGGATATATCAATAAATCATCAACCTTGGGTGTAGGTACTCGGATGAAAAGACTCATTCTTTATAAATCATCAATAATGAAAAATAAATAGTACAACAAGATGCTAATGAAAATGATAACCATATAGTCACCAATTAGTTCTTGAAAAAAAAGATCAAAAGAGAGAGAGAGAATCATATAACTTCTAACTAAAAGATTCATTCTTTATAAATCAAGTACCATTCAAAGGGATAGAACAAATTTCTTTGAGGGAAGAAGAGAAAGGCTCTGTATAGAAACTCTTGAGATGACACCGGTAAGCTTGTCACAAGCTCTCAAAGCTTGCTTCACAGGCAAGGATTTGTGGCTTTCAAGGGTTCCAAACCTTCCTCTAATAGAAGGCTGGTCATAAATCAGCCTGTTAACTCAAGAACGCATTCTCCTTGACGTTCTCTTGGAGAGTAATGGTGCCACAATGGTTAAAGCATGTGGTTGGTGCCTTTAATCCTTCCTTAGGCAACTTGAGGCATAATGAAACTAGCCAAGGACTTCAAGTCTGAGGGCTGAGGATGGATTCCCTATCTGGGGAATGAGCAAAGCAAACTTCCCTTTGGGAGATAGTATATAAATGTGGTTTTGCATGTTCCACCACTTTTCCGTTCATTTCCAATGCAAATTCTCGACTTCTTAGTTTAAAAAGAATGTTTTTATAATTATTGAGATTTAATATTAGTTCATTTTAAATATTATGCTTCTTCTTCAAGTTATTTTCAGAGAAGTTTTTGTAATTTTAATTTAATGGCATGTGCCAACTTTGTTGTTCACATGATATTTTTCTTGTGGAGAAAAAAAGAATGTCAAAATTGACACTTGTTGAACTTGAGCACAAGTCTCAAACAACTGACACTTAACGATAGTTTAATTGTTGAATACACATTTTAGTCATCACTTTCAGTTATCTTATTTGTTTGACTATATGACTTTCAGTTTTTTAAGCCTAGATGGAAAACGGCCTAGGCTTTATTCAATTTAACACAAGCTGAAGGTTTTGCAAGTTCTAGCATTGATTGCTAATTTGGCTTGGTATTATCTGCATTTGATTCATATTGCATGATACAGGTGCACAGTTAAGTCCCCAAGTCAGTCTGCTATGGACACCCTAATAACTAAAGGTAGAAGTTCAAAAAAGCCTCTGGTAGTGGCAGGGTGTGTTCCTCAAGGAAGTAGAGACTTGAAAGAGCTAGAAGGAGTCAGTATAGTTGGAGTCCAGCAAATTGACCGTGTGGTTGAGGTTGTAGAAGAGACTTTAAAAGGTCATGAGGTGCGACTTTTGAACCGCAAGACGCTGCCAGCACTCGACCTCCCAAAGGTGCAAATCCTATTTTGTGTTATTGCCATATCTCTAGGTTTTGCATGGATTCTTTTAGGTGCCATCAATACATTAGTGGTTTTTCCAAGTACAATGGATTGGCAACTAGTTTAAAGATGGAATTTTATTTTATTTTTTCTTAAGATGAATTTAACTTAAATATTCCAACAGGTGAGAAAGAACAAGTTTGTTGAGATTCTTCCAATTAATGTTGGTTGTTTAGGTGCTTGCACTTATTGCAAGACAAAGCATGCTCGTGGTCATTTAGGAAGCTACACTGTTGACAGCCTTGTAAGTACTGGTGACATAGACTACTTATCAAAAAAAAAAAGTACTAGTGACATAGACCTTTGATATATAAAATATAGTATTTTGGTATCTATTTGCCAGTTAAAATTTCAACACTGCAGGTAGGGCGTGTAAGAACAGTTATAGCTGATGGAGTGAAGGAGATATGGTTGAGTAGTGAAGATACTGGAGCATATGGTATTCAATTATGATCTCTGTAATTGAGTTTCTGTTTCTTTTGTACTTGTTAATTTGAAGAGTTGATGTTCCCATGAAATCCTTGTTTGAAAATGATCTCAAACACCTGTTAATAATTTTCATATTGATGTGAAGATGTTTTGAGAAGAGTGGATAATTTCTCACATCGAATAATAATCAGAAGTTACATTCCCATACATGTAACTCTCCATTTGCATGCAAACAACTTTTTTAAATTCAAACAAGGCAATCTAACAACCCTCTCTGCTAGTTGTAGGAGTTGGAGTAGTTATGTAAACCCCCATAACTAGGCAATTGCCAAGTACCTACCCTTAGCCTGGTTTTATGAATCTAAATGAGTCCCCACTTTAGTGTTGTGCCGAATAATGCTTTGTTCGAGTCAATTGGCCGCCAGGGGTTGTCTCTTTTCATGGAGTGACCCATCCCCCTCCCTTGCATGTGCATGCCAAATAGCCTTGTGTCATGCCTTTAACCCGTGTTGTATGTTAACCTCATGTTAGTCAACCCATGACTTGCTTGCACATTCGGCCCATGGTAGTGCACTTGTATCAACCCACATTGTCTTGCATGGCTTTAGCACATGCCTTTCATAGTCTCAACCCATAGTCTAGTGCTGTCTCAGCCCACACACTTGTGCTACCTCACTCACACTTATGTTGCCTCAATCCATAGCTTTTTTATTGCCTTAGCCCACATCCTTGTGTTGCCTCAGCCTGTGGCTTCATATTGACTAGCCAATGTCTTGACATTGCTCAGCCAATATATGTACTTCCAACCCGATGCTTTAATGCACCGACATGTCGAATCCATCATGTCAGTTCCCATGAGGCCATGCCATCTCCATGTCTTCCTTGCTTCCATGCTTTAATGCCCATGATTGTATTAGTCCATTGCCCATGCAACCTTGCCAAGCCTTGCATGTGTTGAGGGTCAAAGTGCCATGCACCAATACGCACAAGCCTTGTCACCCGCATTGATGCTTTTATTTCCCACATTGTTTCAGCCCTGTCTCATGTGCACCATGTCATGGTATTGCACTCATGGCATACAATTCTGTTGCATAAGGCATTATGCCCTTAAGCCAAGCAAACTGAGTCTCATGCCCATGTTGTAAGGGTGCCCCTGGGTGTGCCTGAGGATTAAAAAGCCAACCTAGTCAATGCCCCCACATTGTCCTTTGAACACCACACTTCCCCAACCCTCTCCTACACCCCTTAAAGAGCATTTAAGCCAATTTCACACTAGCAAGAGGAGAGAATAGAGATTTTTGAACTAGCATAATGATTTTTCCAATAAATCCAAGAAAAAAAAGGAAAACTTGAATTTTTGCCAAGTGTTGTGCCACCACATGCTGTCATCAAGTGCATGCCAAGTGTTGTGTGTTCTACATACCTTCAGTGTGAAACTATTCCCCTAGCATGCTGAACTCAGTTTGCTTCCCATGTCATCCTAGGGAGCAGGAAACCAGTCATTCAGTTCCACACCTTACCAACCAAGCCGAGGGACCGCCTATTTGTTGAACCAACTTACTAAAGGAAGAAAGGACTCCTTAGCTCTAGTTAATCATTTCAAGTTTTCTTTTCCTGTTTGTTTCCTTTTCTATACTTTCTGTATTTTGTGGAGTCAACTAAGTTAATTTCCTAATTATGAATAGGCTAATTTGTAGAACTGATTTGTGGGGATTGTTTTCCTTTCTTTGTAATTATCTTTGTTTTCTTTTTCAAGTAGTTAGGTTATCTGTATATTGTAAATTCTTATTATTATTCAATGTACTTGGGCTAGATAGTTATTTCTCCTCAATAGAGTTCTCAGTTACCAGATTGATGAAAAATGGGGGAAAAAAGAAGAAGAAATTCAGTCTATATCTCTGAGTTCATTGAATGATTTTGAAGTCTTGAAATGCTGCAGGTCGTGACATTGGGGTTACTCTTCCAATTTTGTTGAATGCTATTGTTTCTGAACTTCCCCCTGATGGGGGCACAATGCTTCGCATTGGAATGACTAATCCTCCTTATATTCTGGAGCACTTGAAAGAGATGGCAGTTGTTTTGCGTCACCCGTGTGTATACTCCTTTCTTCATGTACCAGTCCAATCTGGGAGTGATGCCATCTTGAGTGTAAGTACAAAAAGTAAAACAATTACCATTTTTTTTCTAATGAAAAAATGCAACATTGCTTATTCCTAGTTATAATATTTATTTGGGAAAAGTAGCAAAACCCCATTAAAGAGAGAATCTTCAATTTAAGAAACCTGCAAATGCAATGTTTTAGTGGGAGACCTATAATTCACACCCACACATATATCCCATCAAATAATATTTGTGAACTGCCATTGAGTAACCTTTCCTTTCTTATTTTTCTTCTTCTTCTTGTGAAGAAAATGCTTCTTCCTTTGAGCTTTATTTGAGGAATGGAAAATATGGACTAACTTCTTCTTCTTCTTCTTCTTTTTTCTTTTTGATGAGAAACAACTATATCATATATCAAATTTAAAGGTTACAATAGAAGGATGACAAATCCTCCCAAAAATAAATTAGAACCTCCAAAATACTAAGGGCTTGTTTGGTAATTGTTTTCGAAAAAAGTTTTCTGTTCTCCTGAACAAAAAAACAGGAAAACATGTTTGGTAACTAGAAAATAGAAATAGTTTTCTGTTCTTAAAAATATAAAACAAGGTGTTTTCAAAGAATATCTTTAATTTGTTTTCACTTGTTTTCTGACGGTTGTTTTAAAAAATAATTATAGAACTATAGAGAATGATTAAAAAGAAAACTCTACATATAAAAATTATTTTTAAAATATATAAAAACATAGAAAACAAGTTAAAAATATTTCAAGTTCCTAAAACAGGTTCAAAACATTTCAAGTTCGCAAATAGGTATTTATTCTACAAAACATTGGAGAATAGTTTTCAAAAACTATTATCAAAAACTGTTTTTAAAAACAGTTACCAAATAGGGTCTAAATAAACCTAAACACATATGGCATACCAAAAACCATGTGGATAATAAAATTGCGACCTCTCCTAGCTAGCCCCATAACTTTGGACCTACACATCGAAAACCAATCAAGTTGAACCACATTAAGGGAAATGCCCTTAAAAGTTGAAGTGCAAGAGGCCCAAAACGAAGCGAGAAAATAGATGGTATCCCAAATATCCTCTGAAGTCCTCACCTTGTAAAACATTCAAACATTTCTTTCCCCATGCAACCCAAATCAAAGTAGGACAAGCAAAATACCATGGTACCAAACCTCTATTAGAGCTTCGCAAACCCTTAAATGAGATGGTTACCATGTGACAAATACTCCTAGGAGGAACCTAGTCCAACTTAGCCAATCTAAATAATTTGTGCCACAACCCCAAAGTCAATGAACAATGTAAAAAAAGATGATCTACCAATTCTCTATGCTTCATACATAACATACAAACATCAGGATTGAGGGCTTTATAGGATCTTAATTGTAGTATGTCATTGGTATTTACCTTCTTGTGTGCCACTAACTAAGCAAAGGATTTGACCTAAAAAGGGACTTGAGATTTCTAAACAAAATTGGTAGGGAAGAATGGAACCGGAACAAAAAGATTGGACAAGGCTAAAAAGAAAGATTTTACTATAAATATGCCTAAAGAGGATAAAGACTAAGCTCTCGCATCTGGATTGGAAGGAGATAAGTGTAAGCGTGTAAGAGACGACATTAGTCTCTTTTGATCTTCTATCTCAAAATCAAAAAGGTTTACAACAAAAGTTAAAGCTCCAAGAGAAAGAAGTAGACCTAAGCATTGAGGAAATAAAAAGGTTTTTAGTTGTGACAATTTTGAATAGACTTGGGAGTTGAGAACTCAAAGGTTGATCCCCTCACCACAAGTCTTCCTAAAATTGGATTGGCTTCCCATCTCCCACCACAATCCAAGTATACCTAGTAAAATCCTAAAAGACAGTGTGATGGTCTTCCATGGGTAACGATGTGGCCATCTGTTTATAGTGTTGGCATCCCACCCATTAGTATGTGTCCTATAAATACTTAGAATAACCTTATGCCACATGGCAAAACTTTCCCTTGGAAACCTCTATAGCCATCTTCCTAATAGAGCACGATTCCTTAGAGAAAATGCTTCTTCCTTTGAGCTATAATTGAAGACTATAAAATATAGACCAACAAATAGAAGCTATGGTATTGTCCTTTTTGTCTTTTAGGTAACTGAAACATAGAGGATATTTTTAATGAAATGGGCCTCTGGTTTGATGATCCCTATAGATTGGATAATCCCAAAACTATGATATTTTCCATTTTTGTTTTTCCATTGATGTTATATTCAAGTAGCAAGAATATAAAAAATTTTAGAAGGGAGGTAATGATTTATTCTTTATACTTTCATGATGCCCCAGTCTCAAGGGGTTAAACAAACTAAAATCGTAGTTATTATTCATAGATGCAGATTACCATGAGCTTCTGAGATTAGGTTATGTGGTGTGGAAATGATTTTAAGTTATTGATTCTGGGTTCAAATCAGCGGGAAGAATATATATATATGTCCAAACTCCAGGAGGAATTGATAGATGCAAGGAAAATACATATAGCACGAGTAAACATGGAAAACACTGAGAAAATACTTTCACATAAAGGAGCAAAAAGTCAATAACCCTGATCACCTGACTTCAATCTTCAACTCTCAGTCAACTTTGGTCACAATCCCAAAGATATTGTAAATCATATCCATGGTGCACACGAACCAACTCCATTAGCAACTAAACATTCTTCAAAAGTTGGAATTCTTTCAAATTTTAACACCGAGTCCTTAAGTAGGCAATCAAATTCATGAGCATAAACAAGATATGTGGGTTAATAGCACAATGTGTCTCATGAAATTTAGCTGGGATACAATGAACTTGGGCTTTATGACTTTTTATTAATTGAGCAGCAATTTCTCAAACATGTTGCTGAGCTCATGTGAAATCCAAGCCTCTATATTAATTAAGGTACTAATAGAACTTGGTGGACTGTTACTAAACTGCCCATTCCATTTGATTGCTGGATCACTAAGCCTGCCAGAAATTATATGTCGAGAACGCCTGAAAAAGTTGATAGAAAAATGCATGCAAGGCTTGTCTTCATAGCATGAACTGATCAAATTAACCTATTATGATGCAATTTTAACCAACTTTTTAATGGAATATGCCAACTCTAAATCCTAACAGTGCCTATTCTTGGAGATAAACCTAAGAGATTGCAAAAGATGTAGGAGGCCCTATTTGGCTGCCTTTCTTGAATCATCACCTTTACAGTTGGGACATGTGCTGGTGTTGCTACTCATCAGCTGGACAAACATGGAAGGAAATATGTGAGAGAATGTTGTTGACGTGCTGGTGTTAAAAAGTCATTATTTTCTACCACTTTTTCTTTCTTATGAAACCCTGTTGCAGTTGGCAAATGCGGTTTTTAGGATTGAAAATGTCATTTTATGGTTGTTCTGGAGAAACAAATATATTTTCTGAATTTTTTTATGAAGAGCTTTTTGAGGGGTTTTTGATAATTATCTCTACCTTTTCTCCTCCAAGATTCAACTTACAAATGTGATAGAAAGAAAATTTTCAGTTTAAATGATGATTAATTATTATAACATATGCTGTTATTGTCTCAGGCTATGAATCGAGAGTATACTGTAACTGAGTTCAGGACTGTGGTAGACACCTTGACTGAACTTGTTCCAGGAATGCAGATTGCAACTGATATAATATGCGGTTTTCCTGGTTAGTATTACTGACTTGAATGCCACCTCATTGCCGTTCTAATCCTTCTGCATTATTTTTCTAAATTTCTAATGTGTTTAACTTTAATCAAAGTTGTGCTTATGGTATAGTTAGCAAGTTCAAAATTGTTTAAATGTAAACTGTCTCAGCTAGAATTGGGGAAGGAATAGGGACAATGCCATAAGTAAGAAAAGATTGAAGAAATTTTGTATCTTTGGTTGTGATTGAAAAACAACAATGCTTGCAGGAGGAAAACTGGTTGGCCATCTGGTAAAATCAATGAATGTAAGAGAGAAAAATAAATGGCTTTAATCATTCTGGGCTTGTTTGAATCTTTCAAAAGTTTTGTTTTGCAAATTTGTTTGGACATTAACCGTAATACAGCATTTGTTGGTGGGAGCATATGGTTACAATAACACTTATTGATGCTGTTTCTCAGGTGAAACAGATGAAGAATTTGCTCAAACAGTCAGCCTCATACAGGAGTATAGGTTCCCCCAAGTTCATATTTCTCAATTCTATCCTCGGCCTGGTATGCTACTGCTTACCTCATTTAACATTATTAGTTTCTATCGGTCCACTTGGTTGTGATGCAAAGATTAAATTGTGCACATTCTAGCTTTTTTTGTTCTGGTAATTTGCTTTGACTAATTGTCATGGATCAAATCCAATCATAGGCCATGACTGCCATAGCCCAAGTCAGGATGAGTATGAAGTACTATATCAAACTAATCAATCTAAAATGTTTGACCTGCAATATTGATCAAAGCTCCAATACTGAAGTAATACATAGTGGAAATAGCTGTAACGTAACTAAACATAATTTTCACATCACAAATAATTTTTTTGTTTGATAGGTACATATCACAAATATCTCTGTAGGAGCATGCAAAACTACAGCTTCCAACCCACTATGAACAATCTTAATGTAAAAGAACAATAGTCTGCTAGAACGTATAGTCTCTCCACAAATAAACTCTAAGATAACTGGTTAAAGCCAAGGGAAAATGAGGCCAACTTTGCAACTTGATATGCTTCTCTGATGCTACACAGACTCAGCAACATCCCTCATCCTCATGGGGCATAAAATTTGTAAAAAATGAGAGCTAAAAGCCAAGAAAGTTTTAAGCTGATGTGGGGTTCAACAATGGATATGTACTCTATAGAAGTATTCTATATTGAATAAAATAGATCCAAGTTTCATACTAGATGATCATGGTTTAATACTAACCACAAAATATGTCCTAAGTATAGATATGCCAATGCATTTTCGGATCATGCTCTTCTCTTACTCTACACTAATACATATTGAAATTCCAAAGGATGTATAAGGATCAGCAAATTAATGCCACCTTGTTCACTTGGATCCAAATCACTTGTCAAATACCTGTTTAAAAAGTAGCTAGTAGATGATGGCCTTTCTTACTTGGTCTGAAGTCTAAATGTCTGAATTTATCTAAAATCTGATAGAAATAAACATGGAAATATTATTCCAACTTCAAATTTCAAATAAAAGTGTAAATTTTTTTATTTTTTTGTATTCGAACAAAATATCTAAAAATAGGACTTAAAAAATAAATGATATTAGAACATCTGAAGTCTATTAAGATGAACAGCAAGACAAACAGGGCCTCAATCCCTTGCCCAATGGGATCAAAACCAGTATGCTCATATTTAAATGCACGTATGATACAGTGGTGCCAAGACGAACACTTAACCCCTTGGCAGTCGGGATGTAGTGGTTTCTAATCCAGAGATCATTAGATTTCCATAGCCTAGTTTGTAGACCCATTTTCATGATCATATAAAAGCAGTTGAAACAAGTTTTTGCATGTAAATGAATATGCTCAGATGGAATCATTCAACACATTAATAAGTAGAAAGAAAACATTTTCCATATTCCAACTTAAATCAATTCTATAATTTTTCAAATAAGAAAATAACAATTCTCAAGCCTTCAAAGTTTAAACTGAAGCTAATCATATGATAAGAAATGATTAATGACTCAAGGTTCTAAGTTATTCATGATTAATATCATAATTAGATATCCTAATCTCCCAAAATTGCATAAGATCAATCCTAAAGTCCTAAGGCCTAAACCTAAGCACACAAGTTTTGAAAAACACAAACCCATTAATCAACACATGGTTGTTTGACCTGAAGAGAAACCAGTTCGGCCAAAGCCATAGCAGCTATTTCAATGAATTGTTCAACACCTGCTATTGAGTTTGTAGATCCACAAAATCAAAAACTAGCCAGAGATGCCAAAATACACTAGTCAGTCCATTCACTGAATTAGCTGACCAACTGAACAATAACACCAATTTTGGCTAAAAATAGCCTTAAAACTCGTGCAATCCTCTAATGCAATTCAAACCTAATTTAAATGCTAAACCCAATAGTCAAACCTATCTATAATCAATTAACACTAGAGTTTAACATATTTTGAAGCTTTGAAATCATTTAATAACCACTATCAAGTATTTGGAAGAAAACAGAATGTTTAATTGGATTATACAAAAAGACTTATAAATGTTATTAATAGAGGTTTTAGTTGATGTTTTAGGTATCAAAAATCATTTCCTGTATTCAAAGAATTTACTCTAACAAACAAACTGACTAATTGATTGAGAGTATTCCACGTATGTGAAGGGCTTTATAAACAAATTTCACTTTGTTGTTGGCAATGGAAGAAGGATTAAATTTTGAAAAGATAGATGGTTTGGAGACCTATCTTTGGAAGAGTCTTTCTTGACTTTATTCTCTATGGTCATTGCAAAAGATTCGTGGGTAGCAAGGTATAGAAGCAGGGAAGGATGGTTGTTGGATTCCCTGCTTCTTAAGGCAACTCCATGATTGGAACTTGAAGTTGTGGTGGCCTCTTTATCGAGATTGCAATAAAGCACAATCAGAGGGATGAAGAGGATAGAATGGGTTGGAAGGAATCCAAAGGTGGCAAATTCTCAATTTCCTAGCTTTGGCTAGAAGGGAGCATTTTTCCCCAAGTATAGTATGGAATCCCTGGACTCCTACAAAGGTGGGTTTTTTGCTTTGGAAGTTGCATGCGGAATGATTTTAATAATTGATTAGCTCAAAAGAAGGGGATGGATAATACCAAATGGATGCTTAATGTGCAAAGTTGAGGAAGAATCAACTGATTGCATGCTTCTTAATTGCTCCAAAGCAAGTTTCCTATGTCAATTGGTTTTTTCTTTATTTGGAGTGGCTTAGTTGTTGCACTCCACAATAAGAGGAACCTTATTGAGTTGACATGGATCTTTTGTGAGAATGAAACAGAAAAAGTCTTGGAAGGTCACCCCCTCATGCCTGTTTTGGACACTATGGAAGGAAAGAAACAAAAGGTCTTTCGAAGATGTTGAATAGTCGGACGAAGCACTCAAATATGTTTTATGAGTCTTTTTTTGGAATGGATTAGCTATGTTGATTGGGTTAGAGTGGACATAGTTTATCATTTATTGATTGTGATAAGCTATGTTGATTGGCTTAGCTTCAAGTAAACAAAGGGAGCTTTTTTTCTGTTTCTTCTCTCTTCTTGTTCCTTGTTTGATGGTGCCTATTATATACATCTTGTGTACATTAGTGTGCCCTTCACTTAGGTGCTATTAATATTTCTTTGTTTTTGCTTATATATATATATATATATATATATATATAAATTGAATGAGATTATTCCAAAAACAATTTTACTTACTAATCTCCCCTAAATTTCAAACCAAATTTCCAGTTTATAAATCTAAAATTTTTTAATGTCTTTAGCAATTTTAGCAAAATGAACCTGTGAGCTTTTGAGAATTGGAATTAATTTATTCTGAGAATTGAGAAATTACAAATAAATAGGGAAAGAATATCGCATAAAAACTCAACAACCTAACACCCTAACAAACCCTGAACTAACCGGATTTGATGAAACAGAATAATCAGAAAAATAACAACTAGATCTTATCCCTACAAAATAGGAATTCAAATTTATTTCCTAAGTCCTAAATCTCCAATTCTTAACTAACTCCTAAATCTTTGACACTCCTCAAGTTGGTGCATATATCTATCATTCCCAACATGTTGATACAAAACTCGAAGTTACACCTTAGGAGTCCCTTGGTTAGGATGTTGTGTTGTACAAACAAACGACAAACATATAGCATCAGCCTCAAGTTTCTCTTTTATGAAATGCTTATTAATTTTGATGTGTTTTGTCTTGTCATTTGTACTGGTTGTGTGCAATACTAATACCTGCTTTGTTGTCACGATAAAACTTCATAGGAAGAGTATTGGGCCTCCTTAGTTCTTCTAGGACACATTTCAGCATAACATCTTGTAAAACCCATGTGCATAGGATTTTGTATTAGAGAGTGAATTGCTTTTGAGGCAATATCTTTTATTTATATGCACACGATCAAAGCTTTCCTAAATCTGTGGCTGAGTTGTGGTTCTTAAGGTATGCTACTTTGGTGGAGTTGGTCTAGGTTTTGCAACACTGATGCCCTATCTGAAGGTAGGATAGTTTGTTAGCTGGGTTCCTTGGTTAGAGGGAGAGTTGTTCTTACTCATAATATGTTTTTAGGAGAATCATGGGAGACTCATATTGTGAGATATCTTAAATCTTATTTCCTAATCTTAACATATGTTAGGCATTGATTAATTGGCTAGGATCTATGAGGGATATTGCTTCATGTATGGTAAATATTAATCCTTAAAAAAAACGCAAGCACCCTTCCATTAAATTAGTCTGCCCTATTTAAGAGAGGAGAGACTTTCTTTAGGAATGTTTGTGAAAATCTTGCCAAATTTTAGAGAGAGGCTCTAGAGCCTTTGCAGAGAAACCCCAAGGATATTTTAAGCTAAGGTATTTTAAAACTTAAGTAGCAAGTCTTTGAAAGACAATCTGGAGAGCTCTTTATGACTCACTAGACCAAGGTAGTCAGTGGCTTGGAAGGGAGCTCCTCTGTGGGCCTGTCACAACTAACACTCTCAAGTAGGCTTCCTTAGCTGCCACTCCCTCCTTTATCTAAATATCTCACCCATCCTACCACACTATTATTGCAACACTGTTGTTGCCGCAGTTACATATTGCCATCTTGACACCTCAATACTAAGAGTCTAAGTTAACTCCTCTATCAACCAAGTCCCAAAACAGTCGGTCATCAAAATTTTAAATTTGATCTAAGAATTAAAGTTGCACACAGTGAACTTCCAAAAGGATCTGAGTTGTTATGCATGCATGCACAATGTTACAGGGGTCAGTTTGTTTCACATATTTTTTTGGTATTTGATGTCTAGACAGTACTATGTTTGAGTACACTCATATATGTTTGGTTTTCATGAGAGATCTGAATTTTAGTGTATAAAAACATTACAAGTCTTGAATGAATTAGACAACAATTCAGCCATTGGATGTTAAACTGTAATATTGAAACTAGTTTGTAATCATATACTGCTTGTAGTTAAATCTTGGTTTTCTGTATGCTTCTTGAATCCAGGGACACCTGCGGCCAGGATGAAAAAGGTCCCAAGTGCTGTAGTGAAGAAACGGAGTCGTGAATTGACTTCTATTTTTGAAGCTTTTACACCATATAATGGAATGGAAGGCAGAGTGGAAAGAATATGGATAAGTGAAATTGCAACTGATGGAATTCACCTGGTAAGATTGTGTATGAATGTTGCTGAGCTGTTAGATAAATTCATATGCCTTGTTCTATGGTGCTGAGGTCTTAGGCTTAGGGGTTAGGCCCTAGCTTATTGGCTGAAGGACAAGATGAATGCTCTCAGCTGTCCTGCTGTTCAAGCGCACATGTCCAGTATGTGCTGAACATGGATATTTGATTCATGTTGAATATGTGCCATATGTCTCCCCAATTCAAAATTTGGAAAATTGGACACATTCTAGATACATCTAGGACGGAGCCTAATACATTTGGGATTATGATGGATTCAAAGCAATATTTCTTTAGGAAAATAACTAGGCTTTCTATTAATTTATCCACTTAAAAAATGTTTTAAGGGTGTTTTCATATTTATAAGTGAGCCAGTCCATACACACAGATATATAAATAGATAAGGGGGATTAGCAAGCTGCCAAATATGCTTGTTTTAATGTTCAATTTCTTTCTTAAGGTGAACAACTTTGAAAAATAAGATGCCTTCAATATCATCACGTTGTCTTTAGACATGTCCCATACAAATGCTTTGAAATAGAGAAGGCCACGTTAAGAATCTCCTCAATTATCCTTCTGGTTTCGAGGTGGCAATGAGCTAGAGGAGTTGTAGGGATGTTGAGGATGGAGTGACAGCTCTATCCTGTTATCTTTTATGCTCTGGAATGCAGTTTATGTACATGAGAGCATGCTCTGGCCTTTTTTTTTTTTCTAACTGATGTTCCTCTATTGCCCTAGGTTGGCCATACGAAGGGATATATGCAGGTGCTTGTGGTTGCACCACGAAGCCTGATGGGAACGTCAGCTATTGTGAAAATAACATCTGTGGGAAGGTGGTCGGTTTTCGGAGAACTGATTGAGACTCTCAACCAAGTAAATGATAATATATCTTTGAATGAGGAAAAGTTCAGTCTGGGCAAATGTTCTCCCTGCTCTGTCCCAGGTGAAATTTGTGCGTGTTCAAGGGAGGCAGAACCTTGTGCTTGTGAACCACAAAGCTGTGAAGGAAAAATTAGTATGGAGGAAGGCTCTGTTTCAAGGAAGGACATGTTGCCAGAAAATCAAAACCTATTCAAATGGCTACTAAGGAGGCGGAAGAACCACGGACAGAAAAGGATAGAGAATGGAATTGCATGGGGATCCAAGGAAAAGGAAGAACGTGACCGAGGATGCATGAACCATTGGGGTCTAGTTGATAGGGTTCTTCTGGGTGGAATATTTGTGAGCATCTTGACAATTGTAGCTTTAATTTTACATCTAGGATTTTGGTAGCCATCATCAAACTAGTTGAGTATTTAGTCTGTTCGTTCATCCCTGCAGGGAATCCTCCAGAGAGATTGCTCATATATGCTTTTCCATTATATACACCTTGAAGTAAGCTTTTCAATATAATTGTATTTGGGAACGGCTTTATTGCATATGCACTTGCTGAATTTTGAGTAATTTCAACCTACTATCCTGCCTACTTTTTCTTCCCACTTTATTTTGCCGTGTTATTTTTCAGTTTCTTAAATTGCTTGGCACTGCTCAGCAACTACTTCTGCTGGCTTATCTTTTGGGGGCTGCTGACAGTGAAGCACAGTATAGGACCTATCATTCACTGAAAAAATATCTGTAATCAGAGCCAGAAAAGGAATGTTTGGTTCCATAGCTTGGACTCAAAATAGTAATAAATCTTATTTCCCAGAAAAGTGAGCTGCTTTAGTGGGTGGGGAACAGGGAAAAGCCCATAATAGCTCTTCTTTGTGGTCTGCTGCTCTGTTTTTTTGCAGGTTTATTTACAAAAATGAGTAAGAGGATGGTAATAGTTTCCTTGTCATAGAAGCATATCTGACTTAGATGGCAATCTCTTGAAGAAATTGACTGGCACAGAGGGCATCTTGGACCTGAACCGGGGATGCCGAAGCAAGTAGAGACCAACGAGCACCGCAACAACCTGGAATGGAGTTATGTAAATGAAAATTGCCCAGATCAATGAGAAGATGAGGAAGATGGCTGTAGCCCTTGGGTCTCGCCAGCTTAGTATCGCCTGAGCTCTCTCCCCTTGAGTCGCCAAATCTCCAACCACTGTCTGCACCCTGCCAGAGACATGGCGCAGCCGGTCATACCTCATCCTAATCCTATCTGATGGCTGAGTTGATGGGAACGTGTCGAATTCCTCCTCCAGCTCATCTGGGTGGGCAAACTCAGCTTGGGAAAGACGAGCGTCCATGTGAGGTGGGTGCCTTGGTCGGTACCTATAGTTCCATACCCCAATAACAAAAAGGTAGAAGAAGACTGTCGGCAAGATGAGCTCAGGGTAGCAGACCAGTATCAGGAACAAGATGTGCACGAGACATGTCGTCACCGGGTTTCTCCAGTTGCAGATATCGTTGTACAACTTGCAAACAGCTGTAATTCCAGAAAGAAGGGACATCATGCGGCAGAAGTTGGCTTTGCTTCTTCTCAGGCTGAACATATGATAATCTACATCCAGCATGTACTCTACAATCTCTCGCTTGAGAGGTGGCTCTGCTCGGGCAAGTCTTGCTGCAACTATCTGCATTGCCTGATGGCGTAGCGCATCAATTTGCAACACCGGGATTGGCTGGACATAATGCATTTTGGGCAGCAAGGGCATGCCATATTGTGCAACCATATTCACCCACGCAGTGCATGTAAACCTCAGAGCCAACTGAAGTTCTCCATGTTTCTTCAACCCAGCTGAAGGTGAAAGAACAAGCAGTGGATAGTAATGGGTGTAAATCCGATTGGTTTCCAAAGTCGATAGCCTGATTCTCACTTTCCCTATTCTCTGATCTCTTGAGTCATCCTTACTTCCATTGATGTGGCAATTATCGAAAACGCCAATAGTGATTACAGTACAGGGATCATGGACTTCCCAAGTGTACTGCTCGTTCCACCTAGGAGCCAAGGTGTCCAGAAGTGTTCTGGTTCGAACCCATTTGTTTCCATACTTGGCTACACAGTAGGCGTCGGTGGTTCTCCCGCTCTTGCTCTTCATTGGCAGCAGGTTCTGAGCACTCAGGATCCCAACTTCAAGGATTCCAATTCTGGGTCTTCTAAGGAGTTTTGATGAGGGCTGGAGATCACTGCTAAAATGAGTGGACTCATCAAGGACATGGTAACCTGCTTCTAAACAAAGGCGAAGGTAGATCTTGCTGGAGAATTTGATCTCTTTCTTCTTCTCACTCTCACCTTCCCCGAAGTAAGGCTTATGGAGGTTGAACCAGCGAGCATCAGGGAGCTTGGTGGAGTCAATTCTGGGCGGTACATCTCTGATAGGAATGACCAATCTTCCCAAGATCTCGTCCTTACCAGGTCCTACCCTATCCTCAACCGAGATTATAATGAAATCCTCAAAGGGCTCCGATGCCACGAACATGAACTCCTCGTTCCACCCTGCACTCAAGGAGCGCGCCTGGAAAGGCTTCGTGGCCCTCACCTGATTCCCAAGCTGTATCTTAACAGATGCTTGAACAACCCGGCCTTTTTCCCAGGGAACAAGGTCCTGAGCTTCGATGATATGCACTCTGAGGTAATACAGCTTTGGTGAGAAATAGACCTTGGATCGCGTATAAGCAAGGTTTTCATGGCTGATGGAGTGGGCATCAGAATGCCATGCGTCGGGGTAGCACTCATCCGCCTGTGTTCCCATCCAAACCGCCAGCATCACCTCTCCTCCAGTCTTCACTCCCCTCCTGTCCTCCAATTTATACCATTGAGGAGCCAGAGGACTGTCTGGTGGCACCCGAACGGGCACGTCTGAAAGTTCAAAAGTAACTCTACCCACAAAATCATCCTTCCCAATATCCTTGTCCTTCACTATTATTTCAATCAAATTGGACTGCAACCTCTCCTTTGAGAAGGCGAATATCTGATTCCAGACTGGGTTCTGGTTCTTCTCCAAGTGTTTAGTGGTGCCCTTGTAGTTCCCAAGCTTCACTTCCACATAGGGGTCCAAGCTTCCAGTGATGTCCATGACTGGGAGGTCTCTGGCCTTCACAACAGTCACATACAGGTAGTGCATCTGCTCAACTAGATCGTAAGTACTCGCAGTCTTGTTAGCTCCTCTGTAGCCCATACGCGCCGCCACCGGTGGCCTAGTCTCAACCAACCCGAATTCTGGATTTTGCCTAGGAATCTGCATATGCATTGCGGCTGAAGGGCCAGCAGCCCGGGCGAAATCGCTTCTTGTTTCAACAGCCACTGGCTTTTCCTTCATTTGATTTCCCCCAAACCCGAATCCAGGGAACACCGGAGGTGGAGCAGCAGACCCCGTTCCAATGGAGTGAAAAGTCCTCACTTCCTTTTCCTTCTTCTTCTTCTTCTTCTCATAGACCTCCCCTTCATCATTAGCCTTATGATCAGCACCGACTCTACTCTCAGACTCAACCCCATTCTCATTCGGTGCCACAAAGAAGGAACTAGCCTCAAGAACAGGATACATCCTGAGCGCGATATCGCCTTTGATGTGAGAAAAGAGGCCACGCTTGTCAAGAGGATACCGCTGCACGGTGGCTTGGGACTCGGATGATGGCAGTGAGGCCCCGGAGATCCTAACGCGGCCAAGGAAGTTCTTGTGGTGGCCGCCTTTGCGGTCGTTGTAGACAATCACATCAATGGTCTTATTGGGAAGGTCTCTAGGATTATCGATGTCGAAGACGAGCTTCTCATTCCAAGTAGGGTTGAGATCCTTGTGCTTGGTCTGTGTCCTTAGAGGCTGCTTATCAAAATCGACTTCCACAAAGGGACTTGCAGAGCCTTGGCCATCTTTGGGCATGAGGTCGCTTGCATCAAGAATTTCCACAACCAGCTTGGCCATGGCTGATGATGTTGAGGATGTGAGTCTCTGGTGTACAAGGAAGGGAAAGTAGGAGTACAAGTGAAGAAGAAGACAGAAATAGTGGTAGGAGGGTGAGAAAGAGAGGTGGAGAGGAGTAGAGGGAGAGAGAGGGGGGTTGTGGGTTATTTGGAGTAAGAAGACAGAAACATATGTGAGAGAGAGAGAGAGAGAGACTCTTATGAGTGCAGAGAGAAGAGATTATGTCGTCTGGTGGAGTGAAGTGGCCCCAAGAGTCGTATATCTGTGGAAAGAAGAGAGAGAGAGAGATTCATTCAGGAGAGATTGCTTCATTGAATGGTAAATGATTTGTTATTCGACTCCCCTGACGCTAACTGTAACTCTCCTTGTGTTTTTCATAAGCCCTTGGACTCTTTTTTGCTACCCTAATCTCTTTTCCACAAAAAATCTAGACAATTATAGAAGAGAATATGAAGAAGTGTTAGTTGGATTATAAAAGTGGGCAGATAGTGAAAGAGAGATAATTTAATTGCAGGGTTGAAAGTGATTACTTCATTCATGAAACTGAGTGCGACTTTTCAAAAGCTAGACCTTTTTCCCATTTATATAAGAGGACACCTACCTTTTCAAAGAATTAGGCAGATTCATTACTCATACAGCTCTGGCCCTCTCCATCCTTTTCCACCTTAAAGGTCAACAAATTTATGATTCTCCTTTTTTCCCTCTCATCAATTTATGCTTCATTATGAAAATTTTCAATTTTTATTTATTTTTTTAATCTTTCCTCTAGTTTTTTTTTTTTTTTTTTTTTAATCTTTGAACAATTTACTACTATTTGACATTTCTTTAGACAATTAATCATATTTCAAGGGATGTTTACGATCAAGGGTGAAGTAAAAAAAATAAAAATTAAAAAAAAAATCACTAAGGTCTATTTGGGAATGATTTTTTAGAGCAGTTTTCCATTCTTTAAAACAAAAAACATAGAAAGTATATTTGACAATCAAACACTGTTTTTTGTTTTGTGTTCTTAAGAATAGAAAATATAGTATTTTCAAATAACATCTTTTAGTTGTTTTCTGAGGATCATTTTAAAAAATAATTATAGAAACATGTGAAATGATTAAAAATATAAAATTAGATATAAAAATTATTTTTAAAACATATTTAAAAATATTAAAAGCATTTTAAAAATATTTTAGGTTTTCAAATAGACTTTTGTTCTGTAAGAATTAGAGAACAATTTTCAAAAATTATTTTTCAGAATTATTTTTTAAAACAGTTACCAAACATGCCTTAAGGTTATATTTGGTTCCCGAAACTTAAAAAAAAAAATGTAGGGAAAAGAAAATAAAAAGAAAACTAAAATGAAATAAATTTGAAGTTTGTAACTTATTTTTTTTTATGTTTTCTTCAAATCCATTTCACTTAATTTTTTTTTATTATATAAAGATTAAATAATTCAAAAATAAATAAACTTTTAACTAATTTTAATTTTCTTTCATATCTTTTATAATAAAACAAAATATATCTCGAAACAAATATAGTCTAAAATTCAATTTAATTTATTCCATTAAAAATGAAAAATAAATAAATAAATAATCATTCAAATAAGAAAACTCTCAATCTTTGGTAACATTTTTCCCAAAATCATACAAGAAGCTTGTAAAATAAGAAACCAACATATGAAGGAAAATAATAGTATCAAGCTTAGCAATTAATGAGATGGCCCACTTTTCTTTTCATTGTTGTATGATTGTTTGTTTGGAGTGTGGCATTTTTTAAATAAGAAAATGGGTGGATGGGTCCAAACACTCCCTTCTAACTTTTCAAAAGCAGCTCTTGAGCTAATGCCATCATCTTTATTCACAGTCGGTAGCATATACTATAGCGGTTGATGCCTATCTTCCTCATCTAGGACATTCCACCTCAAATGTCTAATATGCCCCTCTCTCCCAACCTCACATTTTTTTTTAATTTTTTTTTAATTTTAGATCAAATTTGGGTTTTTTTATTTATTATTTTAGAAGTAGAATTTTTTTTTAAATTTTTTTTAAAAAAGACAAGAAGTGTAAAAATCCTTTTTAATGATTTTTTTTTTTTTTTTGTAATATTCACATGCATGTGAGACATTTTAAACAATTGGTACCAAGTTAGGTGCTAGAAGGGTAAAATGGACTCTCTCAATGATGGTAATCCAAATTTCATTTGAATTTAAGCTTTTTCAAGTCATCAACAAAGTCCCCCAAGTAATAATATCTTGAGCTAACCTCACATGGAACAATTCCCATCCTTAAAAACATGCTTGAAAAGTAAACAATTTTGTCCTCTTGAGCAAAAGTCTTCTTCTTGAATTCCTTTTCTTCTTTTCCAATGTAAGAATTTCCGGAGTGTCCAATCCTTTGAGACTGATGATGACAAAGCCAAAGACATATGGCAATCTGCTCCCCTTAACACATGGATTTTTCTAATAGCATGTCCTTGTAACAAATTTCATACATCGATGTATCAATCACTCCAAGTCAAACAAGCATGGATATAAATCAAACCTTTCTAATCGATGGATCATAGCATAGATATCCAAAAAAATATCCAAATCATACCATAGTAAGTATGAAGATGAAACTATGTCCAAAATGCCAACATGTATCATCAAAATCAGTAAGGAAAAGTAGTAAAATGGGTGGATAGACAAGTCTCGAGAAGGTTAAGGATCTCCAAGTAGTAGCTCCAAATTGGGTGATGCCAGACCTTGTATGTGAAATAGTAATAATCAGGGCAAATCTCAACTTGTGCATCTAAGGAGGTCATTCTGTAATCCAAATCCTAAAGGTGAGAGGAGTGCCATGGACCCACATTATTTATATGCATCCCCATTTAACAACGAAACTCAATTTTTATTGTAAAAAACTGATTTTCGAAAAAGATGGATTTGTTACTTTTTTTTTTTATTTTAAAAGGAAAAACAAAATAATTAAGAAATAAAACCATAGAGTCACATTTTTTAAAAGGAAAAACAAAGTCTAGATACGAGGGTCAGGTTATTTATTGGATATGTACCATAAGGTAGCATCCCTTTAAGCCCTAGAAAAGTCTCCATTAAACAAATAGAGGGAACTAAGACAATTGTCTAATAGACCGTGAATACCAAGAAACAATAATAAGTATATAAAACAAGACAATGGTGATGAAGCGCAAAAGATAAAGAATACTCAAAGCATACCATGCATACCTCAATAAGGCCCAAAACAAGGCAACGTACTTACATAAGAAAAAAAAAAAAGGTTAGTTCATAAACAAAATAAGGGATATAAAATGAAAGTAAGATTCTCCCAATATATAAAAGATGTAAACAACCACAATCAAGAACCAAAGATGGCTAAACAAGCATCAAAGCGAACTAATAAACATTAAACACATAAAGAGATTAGAACATGAAAACAAATATGTAGTTATAAAACAAATCCAAATAAAATAGTTAAAGGGTGATGAAGCCACAGGGGAAAGGCTTGTTTAATTCATATATTATGTCTATATTACAAATCAAGAGTTAAAAAAGGTTGAAAATATACTAAAAGGGATTGAATTAGCAAGATATACAAGAGGTACAAAAATAGGGTAATCAACAAGCATTTACAAAATAAATTTAAATAAAATAAATTGAAATGAGATAAAATCAAAACAAAAGTTCCAAAACATATTCAAGTTGTTTAGAATACAACCTAAAAGCCCAAGTGACTCAAACATGGATCAATTAACCTGGATTCTTGAGAACATTTCACAATTCCATATCAAGTTAGCACAACAAGCGTGAAAATATGAAATTAATTCACATGCTTTATAAATGATTTTCAAGCAAAACCAAAGCCTTAAAACTTAGTCAAGAAGTCTATAATATAGAGAAAATATAAAAAAAAATTTAAAACCTACAATTTAGGACTGATTTGAAAAAACATCTCGGAGGTAAAAAAACAAGATGAATCTATACTTTGGAAAAACTGATTTATTTAACAAGCTAGGAGAAAGATTTTTTAACAAAAAAAAATAAAAATTGATACATTCAGGAAGTATAAAACAAATTCCAAACCTAAAAAATATTTTATAATAATCCAAAAAGTCCAAATTTACAAAAACACTTTTGAGTGTAAAAAATAGGACAACAAACAAGCTAATTTTGGAAATCAAAGACTGTGGACTTTGCTATGAACCCAAATTATTTTCCATAAACTAATTCACATCCCAACCCTCTAATGATTATGGAAATAAGGTCACAAAGGCTAGAGATAATCCCATTAAAATAAGATTTGTAAGATTAAATCATGTTTCTAAAATCAAGAAAATCTTAAAATCGTTAATTAGAAAAAAGAGTGATGTAGGCCAAAGAAAAGAGTCATGGACTAACCACAAGGCATTCACTCCTTCACAACCCCCAAATAAGTATGAATTTGAGCTCACAAGAGGCATGAAAGGCTAAATTAACAATCAAGTTTGGGGAAAAGTATTGTATGCACATGAAAACATCCATGGAAAGGTATATTCCTATGTGAAATCAAGCCATGTATGCCAAGAACTAGTAGCAACTATTATTAATCATAAAATGACCATAATCTTAAGCTTTGAATGATGGTGAGAAGGGATTCAAAAGGGTTAAAAATAATCCTCTAAAAATTAGTTTGAAAAAACTTTTCAAAAATCACAAAAACAAATAAAGCAACTATCATTTTCTCAAGTATGATGTTACGACCAAAGCTCATGGAAGATTGGTTGACCTTGGGCCACAAAATTGACGATTGAAAGATGCTTGAAACTTAACCAAAGAGGGTTTGAAAATAGCTTTTACAACCAAATTTTCAAAGAAAACTCAAAAAAGAAAAAATAAGTTTGAGAGGGCCTCTTCTAGAGAAAATCCCTTTGGTAAATGAACAAACACTTTGTGACTCTCAAATTTTATTTTAAAATCAATAAAAAAAATTAAAAAACCATTAAAATATAAGAGAAAATGAAATACCCAAAAGAAAAATCAAAAGAACAAAAGGGATTTCAAATCTAATGAGTCACATATCAAGATTTAATTAATGAGCTTAAAAAGGGTAAAATACCCAAAATAGATCAAAATTAAATAAAATAAAGCTTGTAAAACTACTGAGCAACACTATAATCAAGATATCAAACATCCCATCAAGTAATCAAGATGAACAAAGTGAAGAAAAGAAGAAGAAAAACCAAAGATATATCCAAAAATGAAGTGTATGGCCTCCAATATCCACACCCAATACACATATCATCTAAAAAAGCAAAAGATGGAAGAAAATGAACTAAAAATAAGCACAAAAATCATAGCTAAAGAGAATCTACCCAAGAAATCTCTTCATAGGTGGAATTACTTAGCTTCTAATATGCATAACTTTTCCTCTAAACCAAGTTATGTTTCAATTTTCAAGAACTTTATCTCCTCCTTTAGAAAAAAAAAATGCAGAGTTTCTCCTCAAAAACCATATAGAAGTCCCCTAAAATGAGCTTAAAGACCATTTTTTTATGGTGTAAAGAATGATGGAGATTTAGATGCTTGTCACCATCTCCTCCAAAGCTCAATTCTCTTTAAACCCAAATTTGACCTAAAAGGACCTCTAACCTAGGGTTAAGGCTTACCAAAACCAACCTAAAAAACCCTTTGAAACCCTCAAAAAAGAATAAAAAAAGAGACACTTGAAATGGGTCGAAATGGGCTCAAAATTAGTAAATCTCAATCAACCGGTCAAGGAATTGATTACAATCAACTGAATTGGAATGATCAATTGGTTGAACCAATTGAATCGGTTCCTTCAACCGATTGAATCAATCCCTTTGATTAGTTTGACCAAAAAGAGTCTCAGTTCATGCAAAAAGGGTCTGAACTGGCTTCAAACGTGATAGAATATTGGGAGAATTTAGTGCCACTAAAGTCACACTATGGATCCAAAAAATTTCTTTAATAGGTCTCCAAAAGTAGATTAAAAGTCAATATCAAAGTTGAAAATAGATAAACCATGTGATGAACAATTAACCAAAAAATGATCCTATGCATGTACTACATGAAAGTGCAAGACGAGGGGTAATATGTATAAAAAAAAAATAAGAAATAAAACCCTAAAGTGACTCGTTCTTTTGAAGGAAAATCAAAGTCTGTGAAAATCAAGTCTAAATCCAAGGATCAGGTTACTTATGGAGAAAGTACCATAGGGTAGTACTCCTCCAAGCCTTAAAGAGGTCTCTACTAAACAAATGGAGGAACCTAAGATAATTAACTAATAGATTGTGGATACTAAGAGAAAACAAGAAAAATATGCAACAAGCAATGATGATGAAAACAAAAGCATAACAAGCATAATAAGAAATCGAATCAATCAAGTGAAGAAGAGAATGTACCTTAAAATGCCCTAAAATAAGGCAGCATGCTAATATAAGAAAGAAAAGGTTAGTTCACAAGTAAAATAAAGCATATAATATCAAAGTAAGAGCCCTTCAATACATGCAGTAAAAATACAATTCAAATCAAGAGTCAAAGATAACTAAACCAATATTAAACTTGATTAATATACACTAATCATGTAGAGAGATCATAATAGGACATCAAACATGTAGTTACAAAAAAAATTCAAAGAAAATAGGTAAAATGTGATTATGTTACAGAGAAAGGCTTATCTAACATTCATGAGATGTCTCAATTACAAATCAAGAGTCATACAAGGCTAAAACCATTCCAAAATAGACTAATTCAACAAATTATTCATATTGGTACTAAATAAAATGGTTAGAGATGAGATACAATAAAAATAAAATAAAATAAAAACTACAATATACTTGAGATGTCTAAAATACAATTCAAAAGCCCAAAGTTCCTAAAAATTTACTAAATAGTCCAAATTCCAAAGAACATGTCACGACCCTAAATCGGGTCAATATAATAAGCATGAAAATATATAATTATTTCATAAACTTTAAAAATGATTTCTTTTGGGTAAAACCAAAGCCCACAAACTTATTTAAGAAGTTTGAAATACATAAAAAAAAAAAATTAAAAATCCAAGATCTTGGATTGATCTGTCAAGAAATTTCAAACATTAAGAATAGTGCAAAAGTTGAGCATTTGGAAAAATTGATTTATTCAACAAGATTGGAGAGAGTTTTTTTAAGAAACAAAAATCATTTAGAGGGAAAACTCTACCAAGTTTTAGAGATAGAAAGAGAATAAGAGTTTCCTTGGAAAAAGACTTGATTTGGAGAAGGATTTAGAGATTGTAAGAGGACAAGTGATTCACTTGCATGGAGATATCTTGGTAAGACACCTTGATTTTGTCTTTTTTATTTTATTTTTAGTTTATTTTCATTTTCCTTTGATTTTTGGGATGATTTGTGTATTGGGTGTGGATATTGGAAGTCATACACTTGATTATTAGATATCTTGTTTTTTATTTATGGTTGTTTTTCTTATTTTCTTCACTTTATTCATCTTAATTTTTTAACATGAGCAATGAAGAAAATGTCATGAGATATTGGCGAAATATTGTCGATATAACATGTATCGACAACCTTCGACATGATGAACACAGAAGAATTATGGCGACATGATATTTCCATAAAATCGGCTATTTTTCGCCAATATATCCGTGATATATCAATATTTTTGTGATATTTTGGCTGGCGCATTAATAATTTTGGTGTCATGTCATAACTTAATTGTAAGGCAAAATCTCCTTCCCAAACCTTAAATCAACATGAGCAGTGACAAAAATGTCATGATATATCAGCGAACTATCGTCGATAGATCATGTATAGTCAACCTTCGACATGACAAACACAAGAGAAATATGGTGATACAATATTTCCATAAAATCGGCCATTTTCGCTGATATATCAATATTTTCACTATATTTCGGTTGGCACGTCTATAATTTTGGCACATCGATAGTTACCCAAACTTTGACTAAAAATTGGGGCTACCTCCCATGCGCTTGTTGAGGCATATATAGTTTTAAAACTTAAGAAGTTAGGAATCCAATGCTTCAAACAACTCTCAGATCGAATTTCAAACAAAGGAGATATGACTAGTTGAAGCAACACTACGCAAAAAACATACAGTTTCAAGATTGAGTTTAGGTCAACTTCTCTTTTGTTGTTTAGGCTTTGTTTTGAGCCTCTTATTAGGCTGAATCTTTGCCAGTAGACTTGGAGGCGGTTTTTTTGTAAGTTTTTATTATTTGATTCCAAGGTGAATCTACGAAAATTATTAACCACACAATCCATTGGTCATGTGAACTCCCTTTTATTTATTTCCATACATGTTTTTTATTTCCTTATATATGGCAAGTTTTGATGATATGAAACTTTTAGTAATTTAATGGATATAAATTTTCTTGAAAATCAGATTATAAAGCACGTTATTTACTAAATTTTCGAATAGTGTATACTAAGGAAATAAAACTTGTGAAAATAAATTAGAGAGCAAAGTTTCATTTTTCTAAATTATTTTAAAGGATTCTAAACTATTTTCTTTAAAATTATTTTGATGAGAATCCTTATAGAATAAAAGTTTCCCTTTTGAATAAAATACTCTATAGTTTTTTTTTTTTAAGTCTTTGGATATTTTCGTATTACACTAATCTTTAATTTGGAGAATAAATAATTTTTGGAAATTTTCAAGATAGATAATTTATCATTAGGGGAATTACCAAAAGTTTTATTTTTGGTCATTTTAATGGAGTAGATTATTACAAAAATTAGATTCCATATTTAAGAATATGTATTAAATTGAAAAGGTGTATGAAAAGGAAAATAATCTTATGAAGAATTTTGAATGTGAGAGTTAAAGTTCCTTTCTAATTATTCTTAAAGATTTAAAATATTTTTCTTAAATTTATTTTTTAGAATCCTTGAAGAATTAAAATTTTCCAAATTGGGTAAGGGGCTTCAAGTTTTCAAAATTTTATAAACGGGAAGTTTTCTTATTACACTATGTTAGGACATAGAGTCTTGTTTATGTTGGAAATTTTGTTCATTTTTATGTTTGATCATAGAAGTCTTTTTAAATAGTGACTTGCTCTCCATTGAAGATCAAAGGTTTTCATTCGTCTAGCAAGGAAGTCATAGGTACATTTAAAAATGTTTGACTTGTGGTATATTAGGCTTCTACGAGATACAAAGAGATTTGGTAACTTTTTCTCAAGTTACAATAATTTTTATTGATTTTTTAAAGAGAAAAGGACCGCTCAAGCGGTCAACACCATTCAAATGGTCAAATCACTCAAGTGGCTTAGACCACTCAAGCGGTAAGAACAACTTAAGTGGTGTAAGTCTACTCAAGCGGTCATACCTATTCTGTAAAGATTTTTTCACACAAATCAAATGTAGAACTCTTCCAAAACCGAATCTCTTAGGCTTAGTTGCCTATAAATACCTCATTATAACCCCTTGAGGGTAAGAGATCACATTAAGATCATTAAGAGACCTTACATTCTTTAGAGAGGGTCTCCTAGAGTGTCACACCATTCCTGATCTCCCATTCAAGGATTTGATCTTTGAATCTTAGTTTGAAAATCTTCATCCATTTGGCAATGTTGAAGTAATCCATTAGAGTAATTGAAGGTTGGTGTGTTGAGGATGTGAATCAAGTTGTAAGTATTAGAGAGTAAGTCTTTAGGGTAAAATAGTTAGGTAAATTTTTCTAACTTGATTTTTTATAGTGGATTTAGATTACTAGGTCTTAGACCTCGTGGTTGTTTATCTCCACAGTTAATGTGAGGGTTTTCCACGTAAAAATCTTGTATCTCATTGGTAATTATGCAAGGTTAGAGGTAAGTAAGCAATATCTCTGGACTTGGCTAATTGATTAATTGGAGTCCTATTGGGTTAATTAATTAATTATCAACCTTTTTGGGCTAACTTAAGTGACCTAAGTCTATGGTGGGTTCAAGTTACTTGAGCCTAGTAAGAAACCTATAAATACCCTTTTAGGGGTTAATGTTTCAAGTTTTTGTCATTCTCTCTTTGCAGTCTAGGGAGAAAACCCTAACATTCAGCCTTGAGATCTCTACCATCTCAATTCTTAGACTCAAGGAGGAGTCACCGAGTGGATGATTATGGGTTTACAAGATCTTGTATGAGATCTCCTCCAACTATGATGAAACTTTTGTGTGCTAAAAGTATCAAGAATGACATGTGCTTATACCTCTAAATTCATAGCATCTTATGCAAAAGTGAGACCATCTATTGAGATTAAGCCCTAAAAAGCAAGACATGATGTAATAAAGTCAAACTTGACTGTCCCCTTGCTATCCCTTTTATGCATTGACATTGATTTGAGCATTCAACTCATATCTCTTACATTGAACATGACTTGGGTGCATTATGAATTGTACAGAGGATACAAGTCATGGATTCCTTGTAAGTACATAAGTTGTACACAATTAGTTAATGGAGTTGGGCAATCTAATAGAAGTTGTAGTACACTACCTCTTAATTGAAGTGATAACTTATCTTGGCCATTAGAATGACTTTCCCATAGTGATTGAACTAATGTTGTGATGCATACTGGATGGGACCTACAGTGAATCACAATGTAAGGTTTTTTATTGTCATGATTCACTAAGCGACTACACTACATGGACTCTCAACCTTAAGAGAATATTGAGTTTGTGCTAAAATAAAATAGAAGACTTTGACCTGTGAGTGAGACCCTAAAGTGGTCATATATCCCTATGGATTGGGTCACTATTGATGGAGACTAGTGTCAACAGATATTCTCAATAAAGGTACCATGTTATCTCATGAGCTTGAGATAGTGTGTCATATTGGGTAATCCAAAGAACATGCGATCATGAAATCCGTGGCTGCAACAATTCCTTTAAGAGGTATTCGTCTCGTTGTTATTTACATAGGGTATTGGAGTATAATTGATTATTTATAGTGGGGTGTTGAATCAACTTCATAATTGGATTTTGAGCGAGCTAGCATTCCTATGGGTCACAATGGTCCTCATACTGAGTTCATATACCATGTTGGCATGATTTATAAGGGTTAGATTGACTTTAGGCTCACTCTTGTGTATAAGGGTGTTTTGGTAACTAAGCAAGGTTACATAGGGGATTGCAAATAAGGTCTCTAGATTGGAGTAATTGATTAATTATACAATCATATTGAGTTAATTAATTAATTAAGACCCGTTTTGAGCTAGATTAAGCAACCCAAGCCTTGGTGGGTTCAAGTCACTTAATTCCAATAAGGGAACGAACCTTATAAATACCCTTTAGGGGTTAGGGTTAGGGTTTCCATAGCTTTAGACAATTATCTTCCACCTCGAGAAAGAAATAAAAAAAATAAAAAATAAAAATAGAGAAAGATAGCTTAGGTTTCCACCCCTCCAAAGCCCACACTTTGCAGTGTCAAGGTCATGGTTCAAGTCATTGGGTAGAAGATCTTGGGTGAACAAGACTTCCAAACTCTTCAGACACATTCTTAACCATGAGGAATTGATTTGGCAACATCTAGATCCAAGTATGAGTACTATATCTCTAGATTTAGTTATGCCTAAGGATAGATGCATGCATTTATGAGATCCAAGGCCTAGAAAGCAAAGTAATATAGGGTTCCCGAAACTATTTTTTATTGTATTCCAATCAATATCATTATTTGACCTATTACATATCTTATAGTCTTCATTAGAAATCTAGCAGTTGTACTAACAAACACTTTCTTATTATCCTGACTATAAAGCAATAACCCTCGAAATCCTCTTGGATATCCTATAAAATGATATACCTCTAACATGCTATAGGGGAAGGCTTTTCTAATATGTGTAAGATGTCTAAATTACAAATCAAGAATAAAAAAAGATTGAAAGCATGCCAAAAGCGGCTAAATTAACAAGTTATTCAAATGATACAAAAACTTGACACAAAACAAGAATTTATGAAATAAATTTAAATAAAGAGATAAGATAAAATCAAAACAAAATGTCTTAAACATATTAAAAGTGTTTAGAATCAAAATAAAAAGCCCAAAGTGCCTAAATATGCACCAATGAAACTAAATTTTACTAAACATCATATTGCTTAGAAACGTAACAGAATAACAAGCCATGCAAAGATTAAATTATTTAACAAGAATAAAGGTGAGATAAAAATTCAAACAAACATTATACAACATGTTCATGATGCAAATATCACATTCCAAAAGCTTAAAATGCTCAAACATTCACCAATTACCCCAAATTTCAAAGAACATTTCATAACTATAAATCAAGGTAGTGTAGTAAATATGAAAAGATGAAATTAATTCATAAGCTTGGAAAACGATTTTTGGGAAAAACCACAACCTAAAATACTATTTAAGAAGTTTATAATATAGGAAAAATATAAAAAAATAGTTAAAATTCCACGAGTTAAGACTATTTACAAAAACATTTCAAATGTAAAGAATAGGGCAAAATCTAAACACTTGGAAAAAACTTGTGAATAAAAACAAAAAATTGACTTTGTGAATAAAAACAAAAAAAAATTGTGAATAAAGACATTTTAAAGGTAAAAACTATTTTTAAAAGCAGTTTTTAAAAACAAAAAATAAAAAACTTGTTTGAATAAAAGAATTGACTTTGTTTTTTAAAACAATTTTTCTATTTTTATCTTATAAAATTTTTAAAATTTAATTTATATAAAAAATCAAATTCAAGTCAAGGCCCACTAAAAAGAAGACATTTAAAATTATATATAAATTAAAGATAAATAATTGTTTTGATTATTAAACAATTGTTTATTCTAATAAAACAAAAATTACTATAATACGAACTAAGTACAAACAAAGTACTTTAAGTCGATTATAATAGTAAAACAATTTTCACACTTCATGTGTTTGCTCTATATATTAACACAACTATTTAACAACCAATGTTTGCAAACTATTAACAAAAGCATTTCACATTTGTTTGAAATACGGTCTCAATAAGTTGTTAATGCTACTACTGTTTCATTTGGTTGTAGCATCGTTCTTATCTTCAAATTTAAGCATTTCCTTTTCTTATTGTCTAAACATAACATCAGTTTAAGTTCACTTACTAACCATATTATGAAGAGTACAAGAAGTTCTGAAAAAACAAAGTCCAATAAGGAAACACATATAGGAGGGTGAATGGGTGCAATTAAAAATTTTAAATAAATATTTATATATTATACCCAATTTTTCCCTACAAGAAGTTAAGGATAATCTACTATTTCAACAATAGGCAATGTAAACAAGATAATAAAGATATGCAATGAGGCATAAGGATTTGTATGTGGAAAAACCTCATACTAACCATGGAAATAAAAAAACAAAAAAAAAACACAAGATTTAAGACCACTAATTTAAATCCACAATATGAGATCAAGTTTGACAAATTTACCTAACCGTTTTACCCTAAAAACTTACACTTTAGTACCTACAACTTGATTCACATCTAAGATGCAACAACTTTCGATTACTTTAATGAATACATTTCAGCCTCACTGAAGGAATATAAATTTTCAACCTAAAATTCAATGTTTGAATCCTTTGAATAAGAGGTCGGGAATGGTGTGACTCGTTGGGCTTTCTCCCTACACAAGATTTTTTTCTTATTTTATTTTATCTTAAAAAATAAATAAAATAAGTAACGACTCCAAAATTATGAAAACGGTTTTTTAAATAAAATAATCATTTTTCCATAGAGTTTGAAGTGTTGTCATTGAGTAAAGATGCATCAATTCACATCTATAGAGAAAAAAATCACAATTATTCAAATATTTTTATTTAATTTGATTAATAGTATACCCCAAATTTGTCCTTAGCAAATAAAATGTAGACTCAGTTACTTTTGGCTATCCTAGACCTATAATTACTCCTAATCTAGTATAGCCAATTTATTTCTTATTTTAATTTGCATTTTATTTTATTTTATTTTATTTTTATCTTAATTTTATTATTATTTTCTTTTATTTTTGTTCTTATTTTTTTTACCTTTTATCTTTATTTATCTCCTTAATTTTTCATTTTAAATTTATAATTTGCAAATTTTTAAAATCATTTGTGGAAAACAGAAGAAAAGGTCCTTGATTAGGATTACAAAGGGGAAAGTTAGAAAGATTGAATGGTGAAGGTGTGTTTTCATTAGAGACACGAAAGAATAGTAGAGATTGATTGAAGACAAAAAGGAAAAGAATGGGATTTTGAAAGAGATTGGAGCTTAAAAGGGAAAAAGGAAAAAAAAAAAAAAGGAAGCAGCCATGAATTGGAAGATGATGGCCTTCCATTATTTGTGGGGTCTACAGATTTGAATTACTTGTAGGACATTTAAATTTTGATTAAGGAGGTGTTTGATAAAACTTAATACTTATTACTTAATGACTTAAGTTGATTTTAAATTAAATTATATTTAAGTTATTGACTTAAAATTTGTTATTTAATTCTTACTTTAAGTATTAAGATTGCTTGATAAAATTAACTTAAAATTTATTCTAAATTATCATATTGATATATTTATCTTCATAAATTATAATTAGGGCAAAGAATGTCAAGTAACAATGAAGGTTGTAGAGTAACAAAAAAAATAATAGAGGTAACCCAAACAAATGACAGAAAAAAAGTAAAATAAAAATATAGACTCAAAAATAAACTAATTATTTTTACTTATTACTTAAAATTGTTTCTTTACTTTAAGTAATATCATTAAATTATTTTACCAAATATATTTAATTTATTTAATACCTTAAATTAAGTTATTAAGTCACTTAATAATTTAATTTGGTTTACCAAACACTAACTAAATAACAACTAAAATACTAAACCTATTAGTTTTAATTCTTTTAATGTTGAAATGCAGAGGATATTCAAAAAAGGAACCCAAAAGTAGAGATTCCTTGCTTTTCTCACTTTTATCCTTGTAGTTAGTTAAATAAAAGAGTGAAAAGGATGGCATGATAAAAGCACAGAGTTGTTGGTGGGCCCTTCTAGAATAATCCAGTGATGATTTAGGGTATATGGGGACACAAATATGTTGTGCTTTGTGGAATATGCCGTGGGACATGGAGGGACTGTCAGATGGCACTCACTGAGACGGTTGCTTTCAAAGTTGGAAGGAAGATGCGTATGTTTTCATCTGTCAGGAAAAATGGCCAAACTTTTACTTATTTGGTTGGTTGATTTGATTTCCATCCACATTCTATAAAGTATGTATTAAAAATAATTTACATATTTTATATATTCGAATTTTTTATTCAATATTTAAAAAATAAGTAAAATTAAGCAAAAATAAAAACTAAAAAAAATTATTAAGTTGAAACTTAACATGAGTTATTAAATTACTTAATAACTTAATATGACTTAAAGTTAAAAATAATTTTAAGTAATAAGTAAAAATAAGTTTAACTCTACATCTTTATTTTACCTTTTTATCCTCATTTGTCCTACTTACGTTCGTAATCTCATTTGCTACATCCATGACATGTACTGTTACTCATCCTTCTTTGTCCTAATTATAATTTATAAGGATAAATGCAATAATTTAATGATTTAGTGAGTGTTTGATAAACCAACTTAATAACTTAAATTAATTTAATAATTTAATTTAAGTTATTAAGTAAATTAAGTATTTTTGGTAAAATAACTTAATGATACAACTTAAAGTGAAAAACAACTCTAACTAATAAGTAAAAATAATTAACTTATTTTTAAATTCATATCTTCATTTTACCTTTTTACCATAGTTATCTCCACGATCTCTTTTGTTATTTCACGATCTCTATTGTTACTCAACATTCTTTCTCCTAATTATAATTTATGAGAATCACTATGTCAATTTGATGATTTAGAATAAATTTTAAGTTAATTTTATCAAATATCCTTTATACTTAAAGTAAGAACTAAGTAATAAGTTTAAAATTAACAACTTAAGTATAATTTAACTTAAAATCAACTTAAGTTATTAAATAATAAGTATTAAGTTTTATCAAACACCCTCTTATAATAAGTTTTAAGTTAATATTACCAAACATTCTTAATACTTAAAATAAGAATTAAAATAAATTTTAAGTCAATAACTAAAATATAAAATAACTTAAAAGTTATTAATTACTAAGTATTAAATTTTACAAAATATTCGGTTACTTTTTATTTTTATTTTATTATTATTTTCTTCAAACTTCCATGAACAGGGTTGTCCTAACAAATATATGGTTCGAATAGCATCCTCCTATGTGGCTGCGTCCAGAAAATTTTGTTGCATTTGTCATGGCATCCAATATTTTATTTCATGTTAATGTAAGTATAGTATTCTTACCACTTTTATCCATGCTTCCCATTCTTAATTTCATCAAAGTAACAATTTTGAGTTCAATAAGAGGCTTTTTATGGTTTTGAAAATTTAATTTAATTTATAAATATTTTAGATAATTATATTTTAGACAGTGATTAATCAAAACTGTCTAAAATGCAATGTGAATTTCTCTATTTCATATAATCATATTTTTTTCAACCTAGTAAAATTTAATATTGTAGATTCATTCATGAGTTTAATAAATTTTTAAAATTATTTGGAATTAAAGATTTGATTCAGTTAATATCTAATTTAGAGACTGAGGAATGTTTGGTAAAACTGAATACTTATTACTTAACAACTTAAATTGACTTTAAGTTAAATTATACTTAAGTTGTTGACTTTAAACTTATTACTTAATTCTTACTTTAAGTATTAAAGTTGCTTGATAAAATTAACTTAAAATTTATTCAAAATCATCATTAACGTGCTTATCCTCGTAAATTATAATTAAGACAAAGAGGGTCCAGTAATAATAAAGGTCGTGGAGTAGTAAAAGAGATCATGGAGTAGCAAAATCCATCCTTCATGTCTCTTGGGTGGTACAGATGAATAAATAAAATAAAATTTTTACAACAATAAAAATTCCTATACTCTTATAATGGAGATTATAACCCATCTATTGAAAAAAAAAAATTAGGTTAAATCACACCCAAAAATAATCACAACTATATCAATCATATTTAATATGAAAACATTCATTTATTCTTTGGGGTCATAAGATAAATAAAATAACCCTACAAAACAAAGTTAGCACACCTAGAATAGTTTTAACATGTTAAATCCTAACCTAAGACTCTAATTCTAGTTGTAGGGAAACTTGGAAATCTCTATTCCTAACCCCAGATCTTTTAAGGCACACATGTACAATCTACTCTTAGGGCTCGATAGATTTAATTACAATGGAAACAATAGGCGTTTAAAACCTTAGATCTAGAGATTAGGGATGCTTTATCATAGATATGAATGTTCCTAAATCAATTCCAATTTGATGAAGTTGTGTAGATTGAATCGAAAGCCTTACCAACCAAGCAATCTTCCACCAATCACTCTCTCACGGATCTAGGTATTAAAGATGGGTGGTTTTATTGGGAAAGGTAAGGTTTCTTTCTAGAGTCTCAAAGTGAAGAGGATAAACCTAAAGCCCTAAACCCTAAGGGGATTTAAATGGGTTTCCTTACGAGTTTAAGTGACTTAAGCTCAACTTAGACTTAGATCACTTAATATAGTCTACTTAAGTCTTAATTAATTAATTGGCTCTATTGGGATCCAATTAATTAATTAACCAAGTCCAAAAATATCATTCTTATGATATAGTGCAACCTAGATATTTACCAAAACATCTTCATGCACACATATGAAATAGAAACCCAAAAATACCCTCAAAATCATGTTACCATAAATCAGGAGCTAAAAGAAGGACCCATTGGACCCATATGAAAAAACCAATTACCTCAAAATTCAATTTTAAAGTATAGTAGTTTGGTGAATTATAACTACCTAATAGTCAATGTCTTGACTCATCGTAGATCTTATCCAATGTATAACTATACACACTAGTACACTCACCATAGGAAACCTATCTCGATTAACAAAACCAATCATCTCTCCAATTAAGATGTAATGTACCACAACCCGAATGGATTGCCTAAGTTCATAAATTATCTGTGAATAAGTCATCTACTTGTAAGGAACTCATGACTTGGATCTTCCGTACAACTCCTAATGCACCCAAATCATGTATAATGCAAAAAATGTCAGTCCTAAATGTTCAACTTATATGATGCATAAATGAGATAGAAAAAAAAAACCAAAATCATAATATAAATATTATTGAATTTCATTTATTATTACATCATGTCTACTTTTAAGAGCTCTATCCCACCAACACATTAATGCACTCACTATGGAAAACTCATCTTGATAACCAAAATAAGTTATCCATCCAATTAGAAGGTAATACACTAAAACCTCATATAAATTGCTTAACTCCATGAATCGGCTATGAACAACTCATCAATTTGCGAGAAACTCATTATATATATATTTTGTGCAACTCCTTATGTACAATACAAGTAACACAGTCCAAAATACTCAAATAAAAACCACTGGAAATAAATATAGAACAGTGCAAACTAATTTTGTTGCATCACGTCTTTAGGATTCTATTCCAACATTTATATATTATTAGATAATAGGGTCATCAATTTGCCCCATGAGTGTTGTGCACGCTTACAACTGGTTCATTGCTACAGAATATAGGGACTTCACACCTAATTTAACCCATGAAGAGCTACTCCAACTTCCTACAAAAGATAGGGTTGGCGGCATTCTTATCCTAGAACTTTACACATGCAATAATACAACTTCACATCATACCAAATCTTGGCATTACTCACTGTAATGAATAATCTAGACACTTCAACCCAATTAAAATTAAAGGAAAAAAAACTAACACAAATATAATATATTTGGGAATTAGGTTGGTTGGAGTTACTCCAATTAAAAATAAAATCAAACACTCATCTAAAATTGAACCAAATTTAATTCATTAGATAGAAATTTTAATCAAATTTAGCCAAATAATGGGCTCAACAGATATGAATTAATCTATGCAGTCTAGTTTGGTCTGATCCACTTTGGTTGGTCTGTCTATAGTAATGTCAACCCTAAATAGTGTGCACTAACAACAACAAATAAATAAATAAAAGATTAGTGGAACCAACAGTGAGTAAGTGGGAACCACAGTGTTAGATCTACACTTGTTCATTGCTGTAAGTTGTTTAGACATAATATTTGGAAGTAAGGTTGGCAGCTCAAAAGCAAGAATCCATTTCTCTAAATGTTTCATGTTGTTAGTTGGATCTATCATATATTCATAAACAAAAGAAGTATCCACTCTAGGCTTTAATTATTAATTTATAATAACAATAATAATAATAAAATCATCCTTATGCAAAGATGTTTGGACCCACTCATTTATGGCATCAAATTATATATAATAAGGTGATAAGGCTTGAAATCTTCCTCTTTTTGACAGCCAGTGCACTTATTAATTTAATAATTATAAAAATAAAAAATAAAATAAAAACTAAGATTAAAATTAAGTATCTTTCATGTTACAAAAGACTACGACAAAATCTACAAGCTGTGTGCATTTAATCTATTGAAGAATATCAGAAGTAATACTATTCTAAACACCCCAGTACTATTACAAATTAACCTAAAATCTCTGTCCTTAAAAAAAATTGAAGAATATAAAATCTTTATTCTAAGTAGGGTCATTTATTATATCTAAATTTTATTTTTATTTTAGATTAGGTTAAAATTTTCAAATAAACTTCTTGGTAATATGTTTTAGCTAAAAAATTCAATAATCTTCCTTTATTTTTAGGTTCGAAATAAAGTTAAAACTCCTATCAAACTACTAAGAAAAACTAAGGTTTCAATTTGATACCTATTGGACTCCCGATTTCCATCATTGAAAGTATATACAAAAAATTTAAATCATTGAACGAAGTTAATACAATAGAATTAATGTATGTACAAAGAATGAGATTAAAGTATAGACGAGTGAAATTAAGGTACAAAGTAATTAGTACAAAGCAATGAGGCCTCAATGCACATGCGTCACAACCTAATTAGTCACACTTTTTGATAAATAACAAGACCCAAAATATTACATTAATTAACCCAAATGAAAAATCTTAAAAATTCCCATGTAATTTAAGATTTTCAATTATCGTAATTGCTTATCAAATTGTACAACACTAGAACATTTTACACCAATTGTAAATAGAGATAATTAATGAATAAAAAATGCATGATTAATGAATCATTGAGCATACGTAAGAGTGAAAACTCAAACATTCTCTTCCACTTTTCAGTCACTGACAAAAGGGAAGTACCCAACAGTAAAATATAGTGATGAAGTACTAAGAAGCATCAAATAAACAAAGGAATTCCACTTACAAAGAGAAACCATAATCCAACGAGTAAATATATATATATATATATATATATATATATATATATATGTATAGGACATCCCTATAACCTTAGTTGTCGCCATGCTAACATATAAAAGTTGCAAATCTTTTGTTTGGTTTCAAAGAAAAGCCTAGGGTACTTGTGGGCCCCTCTGCTAAAAAGGTTTCAGCCATGGAATTTCAATTTTTTTTTTTTTTCCATTTTTTAATGCAATGTGATCCACAGAATGGGGTAGAGTGTCTTCCCTGTTGTGGAGAAGTAGGCTTTCAGCCTACTAAATGAAGTTCATGCATAGCATAACCAGAGGTTCCATTTGTCATTTACACATCGCTGAGATATTTCAATCAAGCATGCTTGGATTGGTGGTGCCCCCATCACGTATGCGCCCAAAAGAAAATCAAATAATATTGAAAAAAATTTCCTTGAGCCAATGATTGAAGTGGGTGGAAGCAATGAGTCCATCTAGAGCCTATCACGTGCCAACAGCCCATCAAACCGATAGCCAAATGAATGAAATATTATTATTATAATAGATGAAAAATAGAACATTGGAATCTTCAGAAAGGGTGGCGTCCATGTGTTTGCTTCTCCTTTTGGTTTTGTTTCTAGTATGATAAGCACATGGAACAGCACATGTGCCAGCTTTTGGCCTATCTTTTTTTCTAAATTTAATCTTTTTCAAAATAGTAAAAGGTATGGAGGAACAAAGGAGTTGGTCCTGTGGTCTCGATATTAACATTGCAAGGCAAATCACGAGCATAGCCCTTCACATTCTTTGGTATCTCTGTTCACAACTAATGAGACAGCGAAATTGGATGGTGAAAAGCTCTATTGTGTTGTTGTAGCTGAGATTAATGCTTTCCTAATAGGCCCCTTTATGATGGTGCTTCCATTAAAAAGACCAATCTTATACTAGAGGAAAGCAAAGCAAGACTTGGCTAGTGGTTTGGTATATATGTCGGCAAGTTGATTATGAGTGGACATCTCAACGATGTCAAAAGAACCAACATATTTTCCTGCATAAAGTGGTAGTCAAGAGCAATGTGCTTCATTTTTTATAATCAAATACGACATTTGAGCATAAGAAGGTAACACCAATGTAATCACAAAGGAGGTGGGGCGGCTTAAGAAGAGAGATATGCAACTCACTTGGAAGCTCAGTCATCCAAGTGATTTTCACCATATATTTTTTTCCTTGTAGTGTTCGGTGGCCACATTAGCTTTTTTCAAAGAGAGAGAAATGGTTTGTTTTTTTTAGAATACCAAAGAATGGGCTTTCCATTGAGAAAAATAATATAATCCGAGATGGAAGTACATTCATCATCATTGTCTGCCTAATTCGCATGCAATTAGGCCATCAAGGTTACAAGCTATGATCAATGTAGAAAGGGACCATAGGCTACAGTATGTTTTAAGGTATTAAAGAAGACATTTAGCAGTGGTCCGGTGAGTTCGACTCAGAGAATGCACATATTGGGCCAATTTGTTGACTATGTAGGCAACATCAAGGCAAGATATGGAGAGATAATGCATACTTCCAATTACACTACAATACTAAGATCAATTTGTGGAGATCCTTCAATTAAAAAAAGTTGAGTGGTAAGATAGAGGGGTGTTATGAACTATCCCAAATTCCTAATTAGTATAAATTCATTTTTTGTAAAGAATATTATATAGAATATTTCTAGGTTGCGATATTATTGCAATATTAAACTTCCTTATAGAATAAGAAAGGTTGTTGGAAATATCTATAAATATTATAGGTCATAAGAGGAAAAAGTTATGAGATAGAAATGGGTCTGCACAGACTATGCTAGGTGAATAAAGATGTGAGGAAAAATGAGAGGTACCCGATGGAATGAGAAGGTTCATGGTAGGGTAGGGATACGAAGAGTAGAGAAACATGGGATGTTCCGAGAACCCTGTAATTGTATCTAGTTATGTCCTTTGTAATGTTTTGGTTCTGTTATCGATAATGTTCACTATTGTATAGTGAAATAATTATGTCTCATCCGTGGACGTAGGCATGGTTGATCGAACCACGTTAAAACCTCTTGTACTGTTTGTGTTGATTACTTTATATTTGTGTTCTTGATTAACGATATTTGCATCAAAGCTTCCATCATCGTAACAAGGGGAGTAAGAAATTCTTTGATACCCTCCATTAATTTTAAATCTTGCAATTAAGGAGATCACAAATGTATTTTTATTAAGAAATGAATAATCCATGTGTTATAAGAGTTACCTTCACTTTAAGAAAGAAGTGAAGATGCTCAAGATTGAGAACCCGTGTGAGAGGGTAGCAATAACATGGTGAATAAACTATTAAGAATTCCTTGTGATTAGTAAGTCATCCACGTAGTCTAGAAAATAAACAATGAGAGAATTGTAAGCATGGATAAATAGAGAAGAATCTAAGCAAGGTTTCATAAAGTGTGGAGGTAAAATGAAATTTTTAAGCTCAATAAACTAGGGTCGAGGCTTACTTCAAGTCATTAAGAGACTTGTACAACGCACATGACTAGGCCAAGATTGATCAGTGAAGCCAAAAGACTATTACATAAAAATTTCTCTATAGAAATGCTTGTGGTGGAATGTATTGTTAACATCCAGTTGATTCATAGTCCATCCACAAGACGAATCTTGTATCGAGCAATGCTACCTCCATGTTTTCATTTTATCTAGAAAACCCACTTACAACCAATGACATTTTGATAAGGTTCGCAAGGAACCAACTCCCACTTACCATTTGTAGCAAGCGCATTAAGCTCTTCAGTCATGGCATCCCTCCATTCTCTGTGTTTAAAGGCTTGGGTTACAATGATGGGTTGAAGGACTAGAGTTATGGGCTGTTTAATGGAAATAGGGGTGATTTTTTTTCTTTTTCCTTTTTATTGGTTTGAAAATGGTATTTTTTGAGCAAGTTTGTATGGCTATAAAAAGGGTGGCCCAATGATAGAGGTGCCAAAGCATATTTAGCTAGGGCAAGAACTTGATAATGTTGGTTAAGTGATATCTAGCAATGAGAGGTCAATTACATAAGAGGAGCATGAGTTTGCATGGAGTCATTGTTGGCATGATAGTTGGACGTTGAATGAGGGATCCACTAATAGATAAAGAATAAAAAGAAGTTTCAACAAATAGAAAATAAAAACTTGGGATTTATAAGCTCAAAAAAAAAATATAAGAATTATGAGTGTTAAAGTACCCTAGAAATTGACAAGCTTTTGAATTTTGCTCAAGTTTGTGGAAAGTATACGGGCAAAGCCAAAGATAACATAAACAACCAAAAATCATAATTTAGAATAGTTGAGTTTAGAGTGAAAAAGACATTCAAATGTTGATTTATTCTAAAAAAAACAAGTGTAGGAAGCCTATTAATGAGATAAATAGGAGTTTAAAATGCAAACAATCATAGTGATTGGGTAGGGATGCATGGTGAAGAAGTATGGGGCTTGGGCTTGTTTTGACAACATGTCAATGATGATGTTCAATAAAAACAACATGATGGGGTAATGAAGGCAAAATTAGATGTTGAGTCCCATGATTTTCAATCAAACAAAGATTTTAAATGTTGATATTCTTTGCCACCATTAGAATAATGGCATTAATGAAAGATTTAAAAAAAAAAATTCAACCATTGTCTTAATTTAGGAAAAATAGTGAAAACTTCATATTTAAATGATAAAGAAGATAACCAGAAATATTTCGTAAAATGATCAATAAAAATGACACAATAAGAAAATCTATCAATAGATCAAATAGGGGAAGGCCCACATACATTTGTGTAAACAAGATTGAGAGGATAACGATTTTGAAAACTTGACTTTTCATGGGTAACTTATGGCTTTTATCACACTAACATGAATCACAAAACAAAGACTAAGATAAACTAGAAGAAAATTTTTAGATAACAAGTGATCAACTCTATAATGCCGGTTGTCAAGAAAGGCTTTGACACCCATGCAAGCTCGCTTCACCCAACTATGAAAGTGTCTTTAGTTAACCAATCATGGACATTATTCTTACGTTGTCCCTAAGAGAAAGATGCCCTCATGGCTAAGATCCTTCATACAAAAGGAAGATGAGTTAACTCAATAGAAGCATTATTTGTTTTACAAAACTATGAAATAAAAATAACCTTTTGTTTCATTGATCATTAGAAAGAGAAAGAGAATGAGATGGAGTTGAAAGAGTTGTTTTCCAATGGTGGGATAAGTTGTCAAGGTCAGAGGTGACATTGTGGGAGACTCTAGAATGTAAAAGTTAGTTCATCGAGAAATTATTGGTGATGGTGATTTGATAGATAATGGGTGCCAAAAATAAAAAAGAATTACTTCTTGCCAATATGACATTGTCGAATAATGTAACCATATTTCCCATAGATTTGGCAAATCATGGTGGGATTTTTTTGCTCGAATTTTGATTTCTTAGGAAGGCATTAACCTTAATTTCCTTTATTGTTTTGGAAATATTTCTTGCCAAATTGATTTCCATTATTGGAAGGTGAAAATTGGGCAATGCTAGCAATAGTATTTCCAAGATTTTTGGTAGAAATAAGTGGTTTGGTTGTGGTTTTTTTTTCTTTTTTTCTTTAGTTTAAGACAAAATCTAGGAATAAATTTTCAATGAAGCTTTACAAAACTTAAAATAGATTAGTTGTTGAAACCCTTAGTTCTTAAACCAAAAATAAAAAGAACTAACAATTGTATAGTAGTTAGGTTGTCTCTACGAGAAACCTTTAAATTAATCATGCTAGAGATACGAGTTTTTGAGGCGTGGCTAGAACCGAAAATGAAAATAAAATAAAATGAAAACACTTTTTTTTTTTCTTTTAGAGAGGGAATGGATCCTAGAAAATAGAAAATAAAAAATGATGAACTCCAAGAGCAAAAGTTTATTGTATTTCCTTCTCTTTGGTTCAACTCACAAACAAGGCTTTGACCCTATGCTTGTGGCTTTGACCCTATGCTTGTGGCTTTAAGATCAGACCAAGGGTTTACACCAATTGGAGGGTTCCAATTGACGTGAACATCAACTACCTTATAGAAAACTCAACTCGGCATGATTGCTCCTTTTTTGGTCCTCATAATCATATGGTGTAGATGGGTTTGTGCTCTTGTCAAAAGGCATGTGTTTGGTCTATGAGTCCACCAACAATTATTCCTTGTAGTCTTCATAACCTCTTACCTAAGTTAATAGAAATTCCTAGCAATCCTCATAACTACTGACCCAAGAAAGGTCATTTTCAACCATCCACAACTAAACTAAAAGTAAATTGAACCGAAATATGGAGACCTCAACTCATTTCCCCGTGAGAAAGATACGAAAGAAAAAACACCTAACATAGAAACAAAAACATGAAATTGAAAAGGAAAGATTTATAAAACTAAAAATAAGATTACAAAAAGAAAAATAAATACAGACAATTGAAACAATCTAACTTATTTCCCTATCAAATCCCTTTCTCTTTGTTTATATAGTGTTTCTACATTTATAGGCAAAATATTTCCTCATCTTCTACTACTCTAAAGTTATCCCTAGTTAACTACATCTCCTACCATGTTATTGGTCTAGTATGTCAATGCAACTATCACTCAAGAAATGTCTTCACGGAGTAAATAGTTTTGTTCTTCCTATTTTTTATTTTTTTTTAATACAACAACATGGGGGTAAGAATGAATCAATCAAAACTTTAGGAGTGTTATTTGTTATGCAACCTTAAGTGTGCACTGATCATATGTGCAAGGTGGAGCGATCAAGGTAATGCACTAGTATAGAAGTTATTTGAGGTCTGCTATTAATGAAGCAGATAAAGCACTTTATGAACTGGGGAGGTATGTTGCTTTATTGAAGAAAATTGAGCACCTAAGGTTATTGATGTGCGCTAAGCTTATTAATGCACAATAGTGCATTTATGGTTATCGTGGTACACTTTGTGAATCTTTCGTGGGGTTAGGTGGTGTGGTGCACTCTTGTCTTAGGGCACTTAGGAAGTACAAGACTATTAAAGTACCTAAGGTAAGTGCACTATTCATCTTAGCCCACTCCAAAGGTGCGCGACCTAAGCAAAGTCCCTTAAGTGTGCTTATTTGAACTGTATAGTGTAGATTAGGCTTTTGAAGTGCGCAATCCATACCATCACTCAAAGGTGCACAATCTATATGCCCTTCTCTAAGTGCACAATTTGGGTTGGTGCTCCCTAGGTGCACCATCTACAAAGGATTCTCCCTATTACACTATTAAGGTTCAACCCAGTTTGAAATGTACTCTTAGTGATTGCGTACCTAACATAGGTGTTCTTTTCTCCATGAAGTGCTGGAAATGTGTTAAACCCGCCTTAATGTTATAAGTATTTCACAAAACACATCAAACAAATTTTTCTAAGTTAAAATCAAACTAATGAATTGGGACTATTATAAGTGCCTCAAACACACTAAAATAGGCTCTTTTATAGCCATCCTAGTGTTTAATTTGAGTTCTTATCAATAAGCTATTCCCATTTGAGAAATGCCTCATATTTGCTAAGTTTGTCATTAAGATCATTAAAGCTAATCATGATATCTTGTGCTTGCACAAAAATTAGAAGTTCTTTGAATTCAAAACCTACACCATTGATTTGGAACTAGTGCTCTACTTAAAAAAAAAATTCACAGATTATGGAAAGGTAATCAACTATCTCAATTAATGAGAGTGAGTTGTTCTACCAATCTCTCTTTCTTTAGAACCATGGGATTAGAATAAAGCTTTGTAAGGCAATTCTAAGCTTAGATGTTCCCAAATCAAATCCTATGGTAAAGATGCATCATATGTGTGGTAGATCTCATAAACCAAAAGTTTTATGCCCAAGGGCTCTCTTTCCAAATCGTGATATGTTAAGGGTAAAGACTTCTCAAAAGGTTAGTGGCTAGGGCTCCCTTCTCTCTAAATAATGGAAGACTAAATGTCTCAAGTGTCAAGCCCTAAGCCCTAAAGGGGAGAAGGGGTTTATATAGGTATCTTGTGGGTTTAAGTAACTTGAACTCATCTTGAGCTTGAGTCGCTTAATTCAACCCACTTGGGTTCTAATCAATTAATTAACCCTATTAAGCTCTAATAAATTAATTAACCTAGTCCAAAAAGACCATTCACGATCTCATGTGCAACCTTGCATATTTACTAAAATGTTCTTATACACACATATATAAATGAATAAATAACACAACCAACCGTCATAAACTGTGTCACCATGGAACACAAGCTTAAGCAAAGACCACTGTGACTCATACAAAAATAGTAGTCCCCTTAGAATCTCATTCTGAATTTGACTCAATATCTTATTATAAAGAGTCAACTAAACTTCAATAGCTTATGATATTATAATGAGATACAAGAACTTAGGTTTATGAGCTACTATCCATAATAAACATGTTTCTCATGAACTGATATCTATAATCTACCAAAGTAAATAGTATCAACCCCTTAAGATTACCTCTACAATCTTTTTGTTTTAGATTCTCCTATTGTATAAACAACTAACATATTTTATCTCACAAAGAGTATATATCAAAATTCCAATTAAACAATTATAATCATAAATTAATTTCTTGATTGCATATCCTTAGAATCACCCAAGGGAATAAGTTATATTAAAAGAAAAATAATAAAAGTATGCATGTAATTTTGTTTTACTTTTCAACACCCCCTAATATAGGTGATGATAATGAAATTTAAAAAATTATTTATAACATTTTCTAAAGCAATACTTAATAATAAGTGATTTTTCTTAAAAGACTTCTAAAAAAGAATATTTCTCATTCCATGAGTACTTAAAAATTCTTTCAAACACTCTCTCTTAATAAAGCTTTTCTTTTTATCAAGTCCTAAACTATGAAATGTTCATCATTAAATTCTTTACTTTTCCTAAAGATTTTCTTCCGACCAATCAAACAATGAGTGAAGGGAAATCTGTCTCAAATATTCAACAAAGACTGTAGGAGCGTAGGCAAAACGGCCGGTAGAGAACATCTCCAGCCTCTTAGATGATAAGATTTAGATAAAAGTCAGTACAGTGATATTTATATAAAAGAAAATAGAGAGAAACCATAAAAGGTAAGAAAAAACAAAAGAAAATAAAAATTAAATTTAAAGTTAATAAATTATTTTTCCTCTTGTATAAAAAATAAATAATTTAAAAAGTATAATTTTTTTATTAATTTAAATTATATTTTATTTTCTTTCTTATAATATATATATATATATATATATATATATATATATATATATATATATATATATATTATTTTTCTTAATATTTTTTTCCCTTTCTTAAATTCAAAAATGGCATATCCAAAAGCCCTATCCAGAACTCAAAATTATAATAGCGTATTGTTGTGGGCATAAGCCAGATCCCAAGCAGCCATAAGGCGGGGTGAGGCGGCAATTTGCACCGGGTTTGACAACATTCTGACACTTGAAAGTACTACCAAAACAAGGAACCCAAGCAAAAAACTAAAAGTTTAGCTCGCATTCTTCTGCCGTAGAATAGAAACTTTACATGACTAGTCGGGAAGTAAATTGCAGTCGAAGGAAGTTTGAGGAAGCTGAAGTTGGCTCCAAGCAAACACCGGGATTAGATTAAAAGATTGAACTACTGCTGCAAGCTACAACTATGTTAAATATTTGCGAGAGTAAGGCATTTGATCAGATGAGGATAGAAAACTATTGCTGATAAGTCACCTGTCTATAGCCAAGCTGGTGACAGTCCCATCCACCATCAGGCTCCCTCCTCTTTATGGGTGTGGCAGGCAAAGCAAATTGTTGGAAAGACTTCATTTGCTCCTGCACCAATGAATTACCGACAGGTACGAAAAGCTGTGCAGCATTTCCTCCTCTGCTTCCATTTTCTGAACCTACCCCACCGTTTAGATCTAGACTGTGCCTTATGATGGCAACATCACAGGGGCCTGGCCCACCCGCAACATTCACAAGATGCGGGGCCATTGGGAAGGCCGGGGGAGTGCTGGAAACTAACGCATGAGGGATGACAGCAGTCCCATGTGGGTCTGTCATGCATGGTACAACACCCGTATGGCATATAGTGGCGAGGGGATTGGTGGGGTCAAAGTAGAATCCCTTATTGTAGGGGAAAGGATGAGCTAGTGATTGGGCTGACAGTGGAGTATAGCTCATATTGGGATGTGAGGGAAGTAGCGTCCGCATGTTTTCCATACCCGGAATCACTCCAGGTGCAGCCACCAGAAAAGTTTGAGCTCCATGACTAAAGCCCTGCTTAGAACTCAGGTCTGCCCTATATGCAGGTTGGGCAGGCTTCACAACACTAGCACCAGGTTGTCTAACATTTCCAGTGCAAGAAACAGCAGGATCCATTGCACTGCCTCTCAACAGTTGAGAACCTTGACCTGAATCTTGAGCATCTTCGCATGTATCCTCAAACCACTGGTTGTGATTCAGATCAATATCCCTGATACTGTTTCTTGGTAAGGATACTAGTGGAGCAGCTTCACAGTTATCATCTTCACTGAGACAATTGAGGTCAAGATTAGGCCTTTCAGCTCGTTTTGGACTAACTTCCAGGGAAGACTCTTCAGCTGCAACATTGAGGTCAAACCCCTTCAAACCCTGTGAGTGTCTTGAACTATGGTTATCATCACTGTTGGAAAGTGCCTTCCTTTTATTAGGACTATGAGAAACAGAAGCTGGCCGAAAAGCACTAGTTGCTGCAGAACCCTTCCAACATAGCTGTCCTTCAAACTGCAATGGAGGCATGGGTAAGCACAAGGGAACCCTGGATTTAGCTACCACAGGTATTGGCGCTGACACATTCACCACATGACAGGACGATGAAGTTTCATTCACCAGCTGTTTAGGGTACTCCACTTCATCTGCCAGGATACCTTCATTCAGATCAAATCCACCACCAACCACATCTTTAGGTGTAGTCAAGGGAGATGATCCCCGACCACAAAGCCCATCATTAGCTTGACATGTTCCAAGACCCCTCTCTTGTGATTGCTCTTTCACCTCTATGCACAGCTGCTGATTTTTCATTGACAATTTCGGATCTTCCCCCATCACCTTGGTGGAATATAAGTTTTCAGACTTAACTTGAACATTATATGACTTGCTTCTAGGTTCAGTTTCTATCAGGCTATCATTTTTATCTGGATATGAAGAGTCAATGGAATTCAGATTAACTATATCACCAGTTTTCTCTTCTGTCGAAAACGAGCTTCCTGAGGCCTCCCTATATATACTAACCTCTGGCTCCATTTCTCTTGCAACTCCTGAAGCCACCTCCAATCCATCATCCACCTCACAGGGAAGCTCTAGTTTACCTCGACTTGCAAGTTCTTCATTTTTCGTTTTCAGCAGACTGGAGTTAGGAACATCAATCCTCTGTATCATCAGGTCTGCAATCATTCCCAGAACCCTTTCACCACCTCTCTCACCGACATTACCAACAGTTTCTGAAGCTTTACCTACATTTCCTTGTTTCCTAGGCAGAAATATAGAAGAATCCAGCACTTCTCTGGAAGCAACTTGTGCTTTGGTACCCAATACCATTGTTTTACCTGCTGACTCTTCCAAGCTACACTTAAAGGGAGTACAGAAACTGTTCATGCCACTACTTTTGCTGTGCTTACAGGACTTCACATCCAGTGATGGTTCCTGACAGCTGTCATTTGAAGAAGCTGGAAGAAAGACATGCGATGAGTTAGAAGAGGATGACTCTGTTTTAAGTTGCTTATCATGAAAGGTTGCCTGCACAATGGACTTTAAAACATCCTCATCAGCATTTAGCAAATTTCCTTTTCTTCTCCCTAGATCCAACTCATTGACTTCCTTTTTAAGAGGCTGGCCAGTCTCTAACTTAATGCCACTATTTATGCAAATCTGCTGCACAGAATCGATCCCTCCAATAAAATGGGCAGATGTCTCACCATCATTTGAGCACTCATTTCCAGCAAACCTATTCTGACAAGTTGAAGATGGAACTACTTTATTACAAACCATTTCACCAGAAGTTCCTTCAGCACCACCGTGTTTATATATTCCAACCCCAACTGTTGAACTTCTTGAAGTTGAAACTGCAGAACATAGTTGCTTTGAATTGTTTGCATCTGTGGTGATACAATCACTGGAAGAGACATAATCATAATTTAGGCACTTAATTTCCATTTCGGTCAAACTAACAGCTTCGTAACTGTTAATTTCAGGGTCAGATTCATGCTCTTGCTTCTCAATTTCAGTGTTCCCATGAGAATATTTTCCATAACAATCAAATGAGTTCTTCAAATTCCCAAAAGTTTCTAGCTTTTGCTGATCATGGAGGTGCCTCACATTACTTGTCATTACACTCACTTTGAAATTTTTCTGCTCCATGTTCAGTTGAATGAATGTATCCCCAAGTGGGTATTCAATGACTGCCCATAATGAGTAACGAGTTCCCCAAAATAGAATATAATGATTGTCAGCCTTGCAGTACTGCTCTTTTAAAATCTTCTGCTCACTGAACAGTCATAGTTCAAACCACCAATATCAAAAGGCTTTCCCAGGCAAGTGACCTGCAAATCATAACATTGCATAGGTTGATAAGCTACAAAATGCTTCAAGAATATATTTTGAAGTACAAAATTCAGGCATTGTAAGAGAGACCATCTTTGGAACCATAGGGCCAGCAAGTCTGCAACCATCTGAGCTGGGTAAAAAAGTCCTAAGCAGTGGAAGTGTACAGCAAGATGCTGTCAAGTTTCAATAACTTAAATATTAAGCAACTTAAGCCAGACCATATTCCTGCAAAATTGACACTCACTTGATTAGTTATAGGTAGGTTGTAGAGAACATGGAATTTAGTTTTCAGAATCTAGAAGGGTGGAGGTCTCATGCTTTGAAGCATGGAGACCATAAATACGAAGTTAGCAACACAACTACTTTTCATAATTGGTCCACATGGCACAGAATTGAGAAAATGGCTGGCATTGGACCTGCAATTACTAGTTTTGGAGCACTGGCTAACTTGCAATTCCTCCTCTTGAGGCTTTGGATAACCTCCAATAGAGTTGTATATTCGCAGATAAAAAAAATAAGCACTATATTTCCTAAATTACAAGAGGAAACATGGCATTATTGACTCACAACACCACATTTTGAGATTACGATGGGATTATTGACTCTCAAAACCAAGATAATAAAGAATTAGCATTTCTTTCAATGATGAGTTTCTAAGCTGTATGTTGATAGCAAATTATGTGCTAAATGAATATATTATACAGGAGTATATATATATAAACAAAGGAATGATTTGGAATCCAAAGATTTTAATTGTTTGTGTTTGTAGGAAAATCTGCCAGTTGGAAATTCTGCCAACTTGGGTAGTAAATTATTGAATATTTTTCCAGCCCATATGAGCTGCAACAATTGTATAGTTGTACATAGAATCTCCTAGGATTTTTTCCTTTCTTAGCATTCTTCACTTAATTTTATTTATCTTTGTTAGCATAATCACAGGCATTATTTCCTAGGCTATTTTTATACAATTATTCTATATATAGTCATATGTAATCCTATACAATAAACACAGCAGGAAGCATTTCACAAAGGCTTCTAGATCTGAATGAGAACATGGTATCAGAGCTAGAATTTTCTGTCTAATCACTTGCATTCTCAGTGTCCTGTCCTTCATTGCCAGGAATTTTTTTTTTTTTTTTTTCAAGAACATATCTCATTAGTTTCCAACCTTCTGTTAGAAACGCCACTTTAGATTAGGCCTTCATTGCCCCTATTTTTTCCTAACCTGCATATCCCTTCTTCCCCTCATAATGTCAAACACTTCAAAGGCTGATTCTTCAATATCAAGCCAAGCCACAATCCAACAATCAACACAACTCACTGAATTCCAGAATATAGTAGGATTCTTTAAACTCAATAGGGGAAATTATTTAGAGTGGTCACAGTTGGTAAAGACTTGTATTAAGGGCAAAGGGAAGTTAAGCCATCTCATGGGACCCATGGTGAGCAAGGATGATCCAAGGTTTGTCATGTGGGATGAATAAGACTCTCAAATCATGTCATGGCTTTGGAACTCTATGCAACCAAAGATAAGCCACACATGCATGATCCTGTCAACAGCCAAGGAAAGTTAGGCGTCCATGTGTCATACCAATTCTAAGGTAAGGGATGCAGCCTAAGTGTTTGAACTAAAGACAAGGATTCACAACATCAAACAAGTATTCTTTCCATAACTGAGTACTACAATGTTATTAAAAGTCTTTGGCTTGAACTTGATCAATATCAGAATTTAAGAATGAAGTGCAGCATAGATGCAGCAATGCATCAAGTGTTCATTGAACGAGAGAGGGTGTATGATTTCTTAGCAGATTTGAATGTAGAATTTGATCAAGGGTCCAAATTCTAGGGAAAGAGCCACTATCATCTCTAAACAAAGCCTTTGCAATCATTAGAGAAGAAGGAAGGAAGAAGAAATATAATGTTAGAAAAGGAAAGCACCATTAACAGATCTGCTTTAGCCATCTCAAAACCAAGTGTAAATGAAGTGTTGCAGCTAATATTGCAAACTCTAGTAGAAATGAAGGTAAGAAAACAAGTGAGAAAGACTCTTTATGGTGCAACTATTGCAAGAAAAATAGGCACAAAAGGGAGACATGTTGGAAGCTCCATGGCAAGCCCCTATATTTCTTTAAGGGGAATGGGGGTAAAATAATTATGGCTATAAATCACAAGCCAATCTTGCAGAAATGGAGGAAAACAGCTGGAAAAAAGCTTTGGCCAAGAAGGAAATTGACAAACTTAAACGATTCATTTCCAAGCTAGAAAAACTTGAGGGACATAGTCATTTTGCTCAAACAGGTAAGTATTCCTTCTTCTTGAGTGCCTCTAAAATTCAGTTTTCCAGCCCTTGGATCATTGATTCAGGGGCTTCAAACCTGACCAAATCTTTAAAAGTCTTTTCTAGTTACATTCCAGCCCAGGAAATCAAAAGATCAAAATTGTAGATGGTACCTTAGTAACTGTGGCTGGTCAAGGAGATGTCTTCTTAGCATCTTCTCTAACATTAAGAAATGTCTTACATCTTCCAAAACTAACAACAAATTTGTTTTTTATTCCTCAAATTACTAAGGACCGAAATTGCTCAATCAACTTTACACAATCTGAATGCTCTTTCCAAGACCTTATGGGAAAAGTGATTGGACATGTTAAAGAAGAAGGGGGATTGTTTCTCCTTTAAGCTACAAGTGGCACAAAATGTCCTACTCCTCATACCTATTTATCATAACATCATACTCCAACCGAGGAACAAATTTGGTTATCCCATTTTCATCTTGGTCATCCACTTTTTTTATTGTTGAAAAAAATATTTCCTAATATGTTTGAAAAACTAAATGTTCAAACTTCCATTGTGATGTTTGTGAGTATGCTAAACATCACCATGTGTCTTGTCTTTTTCCTTTAAGTAATAAGAAAAGTTTTGTTCCATTTAGTTTGATTCATACGCACATTTAGGGATCTACTAAAGTTCATAGCATTTATGGGATAAGTTGATTTGTTTTGTTTGTTGATGGTTGCACTATGTTTACTTGAGTATATCTCATGAAACAAAAATCCGAGATTAGCACAATCATTCCCATTTTTCATAACATGCTAAAAAATCAATCCGATACCAAGGTCCTAGGAATAAGGTTAGACAATAGAAGAGAATACTTTAATCAATACCTTACACCTTATCACCAAAAAAAAAAGGAATCATTCATTATTCCTCCTATAATAATACTCCCCAACAAAATGGGATAGTCGAGCGTAAAAATAGGCATCTACTGGAGATCATTAGAGCATTGATTTTTCAAATGAATGTTCCCAAGTCATTTTGGGGAGAGGTTGTCCTAACCGCTACATACCTCATAAATAGGCTAGCTTCTCAGATTCTTAACTATTCTAGCCCTATTGAAACACTTTCTAGATTTTTTCCAAAATTTGACAGTTACAGCCACCTTTCCCCAAAGATCTTTGGGTGCGTGGCCTTTGTACACATATCCATGCTCACCAAAGAAGTAAACATGACCCAAGAGCCCTTAAACGTATCTTTATTGGTTATTCTCCTATAAAAAAAAGGGTTATAAGTGCAATAACCCAGCTTCTAAAAGGTTTTTTTGTCACTATGGATATATCCTTCAGTGAAAAAAAACTTTTTTTTCCTAATGCTTATCTTTAGGGGCAGCCTTTTGCAGAAGACAAGGAATTCTTTCCAAGCCTACCTACTCTTCCTATCCTAGAGAACAACAAAACTGCCCAAACTAAAGGATCAGATTTTTCCATAGCAAACACTCCAGAAAATACCAAAAAAACAGCCCCAGAAAATGCCTCAAACACTGCATCAGTCATGCCAGATTTTTTCTAAAATTTGATGGTTACAACCACCTTTCCCCAAAGATCTTTGGGTGTGTGTTGCCTTTGTACATATCCATGCTCACCAAAGAAGTAAACATGACCCAAGAGCCCTTAAACGTATCTTTGTTGGTTATTCTCCTATAAAAAAAAAGGGTTATAAGTGCAATAACCCAGCTTCTAAAAGGTTTTTTTGTCACTATGGATATATCCTTCAGTGAAAAAAAAATTTTTTTTTTCCTAATGCTTATCTTTAGGGGGAGCCTTTTGCAGAAGATAAGGAATTCTTTCCTAGCCTACCTACTCTTCCTATCCTAGAGAACTCCAACAAAACTGCCCAAACTAAAGGATCAGATTTTTCCATAGCAATCACTCCAGAAAATACCAAAAAAACAGCCCCAGAAAATGCCTCAAACACTGCATCAGTCATGCCAGATTTTTCTATAGCTGTTACTTCAGAAAATACCCAAGCAATTGCCCCAAAGAATGCCTCAGAAACTGTACCAGAACCTGTCCATGAGTTACCCAAATTTGAATCCTATATGCAGAGTTCAGAGGGGGAGGATCTTCAAGTGCCACTCAAGGTCTATTCAAGGAAGAAGCAACTGGCCCCAGAAACTCCACATGTCCCAGTCATTCAACCAGAAAAGGGTACTAATTCTATTGATCCTGATGCACAAAAGAAAGGGCAATGATTTCCTTAGACTTGATGATCTTGATTTGCCTATTGCCCTTAGGAAAGAAAAATGACAATGTACTAGACACCCTTTGAGCCATTTTGAAAAACTATCAACTTCTTACCAAGCCTTTGTCTCAAAACTAAATTCTATAGAGACACCAAAAACTGTCTAAGAGGCACTTAGAAATGACAATGGGAGGAAAGCAATGATGGAAGAAATGAGTGCACTAATAAGGTTGCCAAAAGAAAATTAACACATGGGAGGTTGTTGATATTCCCATGAGAAAAAGGAAAGTAGGTTGCAAATGGGTGTTTACCACGATGATTAGGGCTGATGGCACACTAGAAAGATACAAAGCAAGACAAGTGGCCAAGGGGTACACTCAAACTCATGGAATTGATTACCATGAAAACTTTGCATCCATGGCAAAGATGAATGCTATTTGGATTATAGTGTCCTTAGCTACTAATCTTGATTGGCATGGAGACTTAGAAGATGAAGTCTATATGGAAGTGCCACTGGGGTTGAAAGAAAAATTTGAAAAAGGCAAAGTATGCAGACTCAAGAAGGCTCTTTATGGACTTAAACAATCACCTAGAGCCTGGTTTGGAAGATTTACAAAGGCAATGATGAGTATGGGATACAACCAAAGTTAAGGGGATCATACCCTATTCTTCAAACAGACAAAAATGAACAAGGTAACAGCCCTTAGTTTATATGTTGATGACTTAGTCTTGACAAGAAATGACCCTTCAGAAATGGAGAAATCAAAAAGGCAACTAGTTAAGGGAATTTGAAATCAAAGACCCTAGGGAAGCTCAAATACTTCCTAGGGATATAAGTTGCACACTCTAATCAAGGAATCGTAATCTCACAATAGAAATACACTCTAGATCTACTAAAGGAGATAGGTATGAGTAGTTGCAAACTGGTAGAGACTCCAATAGCACAATCTCACAAGCTAAATGAAGGAAAAGGACGCACTCCAATGAATAGAGAAATAAATCAACACCTAGTGGAGAAATTGATGTACTTAGCTCACACAAGACCTAATATAGCCTATGTAGTGAGTATGGTAAGTCAATTTATGCATGATCCTAGAGAAGTGCACATGGAAGCAGTATTTAGAGTGACAAAGTACCTAAAGTCTTCATCTGGCCAAGGCATTTATTTCAAAAGGAGAGGGAGTCTAATCCTAGAAGCATATATGGATGCTAATTGGGTTGGGTCAATAATAGAGTGAAGATCAACATCAAGGTATTGCACATTTTTAGGAGGAAACTTAGTGACCTGGAGAAGTAAAAAAGCAATTGGTAGCAGCAAGGTCTAATGCAGAAGTGGAATTCAAGACTATGGCACACAGAATCTATAAGCTTCTTTGGGTCAAGATAATACCAAGTGACCTTGGAATCAAATGGGAAGAACCTATGAAACTCTACTGTGACAACAAGTCAGTCATTAGCATTATATACAATCCAATGCAACATGATCGAATTAAGCACATGGAAGTAGGCCGAGATTTTATAAAAGAGAAACTTGAAAATGGGCTGATTTGTACTCATTATATTCCTATAGAGGATCAGCTGGCTAATATTCTAACAAATGGGCTTCCCTACTCAGCCGTTTCAAACTATTTTAAGCAAGCTGGGAATGAGAAAATCTGTCAATTGGAAATTCTGGCAACTTGAGTGGCAGATTATTGAATATTTTTCTAGCCCATATAAGTTGTAACAATGGTATAATTGTACATAGAATCTCCTAAGATTTTTTCCTTTCCTAGCATTCTTCACTTATTTTATTTATCTTTGGTAGCATAAGGCATTATTTCCTAAGCTACCTTTTTTTTATAGGTATTTTTCGTATGCTACTTTTACACAATTATTATGTATATATTCATATATAATCCTATACGATAAACACAGCTGAAAGCATTTCACAAAGGCTTCTAGATCTGAATGAGAACAGTGTTGTTTATGGACATTAGCCAAATTGCTCTAAATTATCTTACAGAGCTAGTTGATATCCAACAATGTCCAATATTTGGCAAGAAGAATATCCAGTATAAGGTAATACAAACTTACATATGGCCATTAGCCAAATTGCTTTAAATTATCTTACAGAGCTAGTTGATATCCAACAATGTCCAACATTTGGCAAGAAGAATATCCAGTAAAAGGTAATACAGACTTACATAATTCTGATTCTCCATTTCACATTCTTCTTTTTTGTCCATAATTACCTGGATTGTCAACAGGAGAAGGTACTCAAAATGCCCCATGTCTAGATTAAATTAAAATCTAATCAGGCTTCAACCTTGATATCTCAAATTTTGATAGCTCTCAATCCAAAGTCTACCCAGTTGCTGCCACCCATACCAGTAGTCTAAAGCAGCATCAACAATGTTTTCTTCTATGTTTTGCTGGATGTCTCCATCAGCATCACATCCATTATTTTGGCTTTACAGCTGCTATTAACAGACCCCAGTCACTAACAATTCCTCAAAACAGAAGACAACCATTCTAGGATTTTTGTTTCTAGAGATCATTTTCTAATTTAATGGTCAAACGAAATTAGAATGCTGTCAGCTGAATATAAGAACAAATAATTTAAGCCTTTCCTACACAGTATTAACCTCAATTGAGAATATATGGACCATCCAAACACCTATTCTTTGTCCTTCCTATTAGAATATTAAGTGACCATTTTTCAGTAAAATGAATGACCAATCTATATCTGTTGAGAAGTGACTTTGAATTAGCTCATTTTAACAATCGGGACAAGAGACATCATGTTTGAAGAGCACTTAGTCTGTCTGAGCAGACTCTAGGTCCATCTGAGCAGATTCTAAGTCCATTTTGGGCAGACTCTACAGCACTTTTGGTAGGCATACATAACCATGTTGCAAACATGGATTAGATTATTTATTCAGTTAGAATTTTTCATGATTCATTGTTCAATTGTAACAAATTTGTGTTCAAAAAATTCTTTTTCTATTTTTTATTTTGGATACAAATGAGAGACTTTCACTCATTTAAAGAGAGATGACCTTAGGAAAGAGATCATTGTAAGAAAGGATCAAAACAACAGAGGGAATTCTTGAGTGAATATAACTAAGCAGCACTCGTCTTTAAATACTAAGAAATGGAGAGAAAGGTTTGTTTCTTGTGTCAAAGAGAGGCACAAGGGGTATATTTCACTAATTATTACTGAAGTATTGGTGGATTCTTTCCCCATTGATGTAGGTGCCCTTTGCTTTACTACATAAATCTATGTGTTGTTAGTGTGATCTCTTCTTGATTGTGTTTCTGTGATTCTTTGGTTTGTTTAATTGGTCTTGTTTTGGTAAAATCCACCTAACAAATGGTATCAAAGCCTAAACATGGGTTCAACAAAATTTGATATCAAAAAATTCACTAGGAAGAATGATTTTGCACTATGAAGAATGAAGATGAGGGCTTTACCAGTTCATTAGGATCTACAAGAAGCTCTTAAGGGTGAAAGGAACTTGCAAGTTCTTTGTCCTCTAAGGAGAAGATCAAAATTCTTGATAAAGTGCACGGTTTAAGTGATCAATGGAGGGCTGCCATGGAGAATGAGATCAAGTCTTTGCACAAAATAAGACTGGGTCCTAGTTGATAAACCTGAAAAGCAAAGGTTCATGGGTCGCAAATGGATATTCATGTTAGTAATCAATTAAATAAAATTTAAAATAAAATATGTAGAATTAATTTATTTATTAAAATATTTTTTTAATAATGGTTTTTAAGATAACTTGTATAAAATTTAACAAGGGTGAATCAGCCCAGGTGGTTGCTTCCATAGAAGCAGGCTACTTGGTTAGTTGCTTGTTATGTTCATCACATAAAGCATTCCTTACCCAATTAACTCCATTGAAATTCCTTAAACAATCCATAGCACTTAGAAGTGAGAATTTGAGGTAAGCCACGGAAGAGAATATGTTAGCTATCTAGAAAAACCAAACTTGGGAAATAGTTGAATTACCAAAGGGAAAAAACTGATTAGATATAAATGAATGTTCATAGTTAAATATAGCATTAATGGGACATTGGAGAGATATAAAGCTAGGTCGATGGCAAAGGGGTACACACAAACTCATGGGGAGGAGTACCAAGAAATATTTGCTTTGGTAGCAAAAATGAATACCATATGTATATTACTATCCTTAGCAGCTAACTTTGAATAGTCTTTACAATAACTTGATGTTAAGAATGCATTCTTGCATGGTGTTTTATAGGAAAAAGTGTATATAGAGACACCACCAAGTTTCAATAGAGACCTTAAGAGAATAGTGTGTCCAAGCTAAGAAAGGTGTTTTATGGCCTTAAACAACCTTGGAGAACATGGTTGGGAAGATTTTCAAAAGCCATAAGTGATATGGAGTTTTGACAAAGCCAAGGAAATCATACACTCTTCATCAAACACTCACAAATCGGTAAATTAAGCGCTCTCATAATTTATTTTGATGACATAATTGTGCCAGGAGATGACTGTAAGGAAATAGAAAGATTCAAGAAGCAACTAACTAAATAAAGGACTTGGCAAAACTCAAGTACCTTTTGAGGCTTTAAGTAGCTCACTCAAGAAACGGTATCTTTATCTCTCAACAAGAGTACATTCTAGATCTTCTTAAGGAAACAGGTATGCTCATTGTAAGGTAGTTGACACTCCCATTGAGCAAAATATAAGCTAAGGGAAGCTTGAGAAGATGTAATGGTAAAGGGTGAAATGTATCAACGTTTAGTTGGGATGTTAATATACTTGCCACACTCGAGGCCAAATGTTGCCCATGTTATCAACGTAGGAAGTCAATTCACGCATTTTCCTAGGGAAGTTCATCAAGAGTTGGTGAGCAGGATTCTATGTTACTTGAAATCTACTCCAAGAAAGGGAATTTTATTTCATATAAATGAAGAGCTAAGCCTAGAAGCATCCACTGATGCGGATTTGATTCACTAATTCTAGAAGCATCCACTGATGAAGAGCTAAGCCTAGAAGCCAAAGAAAATGTACTGCCTGAACTTAACTGTTCACAAATTCTGCATTTGATTCTGAATATATATGTATATATACACATATAAAGGAGAAAAATTAAGGCCCTGCTTGGTAACTACTTTTTAGAGCAGTTTTCTGTTCATCAAAACAAAAAACTATAAAAAACTTTTGACAACAAAAAAAATAAAAAGCAAGTTTTTATTCTTAAACACAGATAATTTTCTGCTCTTAAAAATAGCAAATAATTTTTTGTTTTTAAAAACAGAGAACAATTTTCTATTCTTAAAACCAGAATGATGTTTTCAAAAAACATCTTCCACTTGTTTTCATTTTTCTATGACAATTTTAAAAAATAACTATACAAATATAGAGAATAAATAAAAGTAAAGCAATCAATTTTAAAACATATTTAGAATCAGAAAACAAGCGAAAGAACATTTTAGGTTATCATAAAACAAACTATTTTCGAAAACACTTCCCACAGAGTCTAAACTTTTGAGTATGAGAACAGCAAGAAAATAAAAACTCAATCGGTTCAACAATTCTGTTAGTTGACTAGAGGTTTCCATTCTTAGGAAATCAAAATAACAGGAATCACATTACTCTGAAATGCCATCAGTTTTTTCTGTCCTCATTTTTCTCCAAAAAAACATATCAAAGGTAACAGGAAAATGCGAATTATTCCCGGAAAAAGAAACCTACAAATTTTACTGGAAAACCCCAAGCCTAAGGAAAAGAGAGAGAGAGAGAGAGAGAGAGAGAGAGGGAATATTGCATATTCCCAGAATTCATACACAGTGAAATGGCAACACAATTTCTGAAAAACCCTAACGCTCCGTTCGTTGTTTAGAAAACGAACAGCCAAAATAAGAAAAGAAAATTCAGAACCCATGTCATCACTACTCGATTCACCAGAAAGCAAAGATCAACCACTCAAACAATCCAGTAGATTCAGCACTCAATACTCAGGAAACAAAAATAAAAACCTCAAAAATCCAGTCTCCCAGCATTCCCCGCTTTTTCCGAGAACCAAACAGTTCCAAACACTAAAAACCGAAATGATATATTCAGATTAAAATCCAACAAGCTAAAAAAAACTAAAAACAAACAGATTATGAAAGAAAATCTACCTTCTAATGGCGCAGCAGCAAGATCAAGCTCCAATCTAAGAGCCCTGGATCACAAACACCAAAAACACGTTAACCGATGAGGAAGCAGGTGGTACCACAAACAGGGAAGCAAGAACGAAAGATAATCTTTTGAGCTTCCCAACAGGCAAAGAGATCTCTACCCAAGTCTGACACAAGCAATGGTATCTGTAGTGTAGCAGTGAAGGATGGAACTGATGAAGGGGGGCAATCAAAGGTTTCCTGCAGGGGGAACGCTGGGGGAAATGCGCAGGACTCAGAGGGTCCCACGGTGTACAGCACCCTCCTACACTGACGGAGTGGACCCCACCGCCCAAACATGGCTGGTCCCACACACGTTCGTGGGAATCGCCAAAATAATTGGCTTTTTTGCCTCTGCAGTTCTGCCTTTCCCTTGTGGACCCTCTGTTGCATTTATATTCAGAATAGTGATAGGAACTGTAGGCTTATGGGAACCATGATCATATCATCTCATTATTTTTCAACCATTTTATAATCATTATTTACTAATACAAACCTTTGTGCTGAATATAGTTGTTGAATGTTTCAAAACCTTGACATTTAATGCTTATTAATTATTTTTATTTATTTAATTTTCAACATCCAGATGATAAATATTTGAATAATTATGAATAATATTTTTTAAATATAAAAAAATCAAAATTCATTTTATTTAAGTTATGTTGCCTAGTCACCAAAAATTACATTTATAATTTTTTATTTAATAATAAAAAATTATTTCATAAATATAAGATATCATACAAATAATTGTATTATAAAGAACTTCATTATGGATCACGGATAACACTATAGTCTTCGACCAAAAGGAAAAAGTTAAAAAGAATAGTTCTACTTTGGCGTCGGCTCTCATAAAGAAGCATTTGAAGCAATTTTGATGATAAATAGTCTTGTTACGATACGAGAACATCACGCTAAAACTTTTTTCTATCTTATGAAAAGTTAAAGATGATATCTAAGTAAACATCGATTAAAAAGAAACAATTGACATTAGACATGTATTTTATGAAGGCCTTTTAGACATATCATATGAATTTATCGCATATTAAGAAATTATTAATTTATATAGTATTATGGGTCTTATGTAACACTATTTAGATTTTTTTATGATATATTATTTTATAAATTTATTGAAGTATTAATTTCTCACTTTGGCCCAAGTAAGGATGGGTAAAATACATTATTTAATCCAGGTTATCAATTTATCGAATATCCTTAATTTCCAATACCTCAATTGTAACCATCATTTTATAGGAATTCTTGTTCATTTTTTTATTTTACCTTTTACATATTACAATCGCTTAATTTTTATTTCTTTGTGTTCATTTTTAGACTATCCATACTTAAATTTTCTATTTTATTTTTTATAGTACTTCTTAATTTTTTATTTCTTTGATGATAATTTTCAAAAAAATTAAATTATGCAATGAATTCTTACTCTTCATTATTCATATATATTCATAACTTGACAATGATGATAGTGATATGATAACTCATAGCATTGAGTTAATTATCTTTAATCATATTTTTTAAATTAAGTGGGGAATCAAATATGATGTAGATGGTTTCTAGAAAGATAGTAAATGAAAATAATTGCAAAAAAAAAAAAAATCCTAGAATAAACGATAATATTACAAACCCTACATTATTAATACAAAGAAAAAAAATCTCTAATGGAAAATATTCTTACCTTTACTTTTTGGAGTTAAAAAATTATACATTTCTTCATATCTTAACAATTAAATAAGAGGAGAAAGAAAAGGAATATTGGTGAAAAAGATTTATATGTATGATTTCCATGTTAACATATAATGGAAGGAAATAATCTACTAACATATGAAACATCCGTAAGATAATGTAGGGTAACCCCCTATCATGCCATCCCAATAGACCCTTCCTCATTATAGTGCACTAAATGCGAGTTGACCACCTTCATCATTACAATGAATGGGCATTCCTTTCCCTCCTATTCAAATGAAGACAAGTTTGTCTCTTTTAACAACAACATAGGTCTCATGTAGTAAATATCTAGATTTCTCTATTCCTTACCTTAGATTGCTAATTTAAGGTGCATGTAAAACCATGTTAAGGGCTCTCTAGATCTAACAAGAGGAAGAAATAAACATATAAAAACATAGGTCTAGATATAAGAGTGTTATACCTACAATCTGGATATTCCTAAATCAAATCTAGTCGGTGAAGAGTCAATGTGAATCTCGAAGACCATTAGATCTTTCATTTTTTTTCCTAGATCCTATGACGTGAGAAGGTGGAATCCTCTTAAGAGTGGTAGAGGCTAGAGTTACTCTCTCTAGAAGTCGGAATAGCATAAGTGTTAGAAGCCTTAACCCCTAAGGGTTTTATATAAACTTTCCTATAAACTTAAGTCACTTAATCCAAACCACTTGGGTCTTAATTAATTAGCTATATTAGGCTCTAATTAATTAATTAATTAGCCTAATCCAAAAAAAATCTTCATAAGCCCTTATGTGACCTTGCTATTTACCAAAATTCCCTTATACACACATATAAATGTATAATTCACATATCCTTTAATAAATTTGTCATTAAGGAATATGAGTTCAAATAGGGACCACTAAGATCCATAGGAAAATACTAATTTCCTCATAATCTAATTTTAAATTTGACTCAATATCTCTTTACAAACAAACAACTGCACTCTAATATCTTGTGATATTATAATGAGATACTAACACTAGGTTCATGACCCACTATTTATTGTACATAGGCTCCTCATAAACTAGTATCCATAATTTAATAAGATAAATGTTATAACCTCTCAAGATTTAGTATCTTCTCAAGGTTGAGAACTCATAAAGTATAACAGCTAAGTAAAGTCATGACTATCCAATAGTCAATGACATGACTTTCCATAGGTCTTATCTACTGGGTGTTAGGATTGAGCCCTTAAAAACAAAACATGATGCAACAAAGTTAGACTTCATTGTCTCTTTGCTATTCCTTTTATGTATTGATATTGATTTAGGCATTCAACCTAAATACTTGTATTGTACATGACTCGATGAATTAAGAGTTGCATAAAGGATACAAGTTATGGGTTCCTTAAAAGATGATAAGTTGCTCATAGTCAATTTTTGGACAATCCAATAGAGATTGTAGTGCACTATCTTTTATTTCGAGGGATAACTTATGTTAGTTGTAGAGATAGGTTACCCATGATGAGTGCACTAATGTGTATAGTTACCAGGACTTATAGTAAATCATGATGTAAAGCTATCGGGTTGTCATGATTCACCAAGCTACTATGTTGCATAGACTTTCAACTTTGAAAGGATGTTAAGTCCATGTTGAAATTAATAAATGACATTGACCTATGGGTGATACCCTAAAATGGTTGTATATTCCTACAGATTGGATCACTATTGATGGAGACTGATAATAATAGGTATTCTTAATAGAGACACCTTGATATCTTATGTGATTGAGACAACGTGTCCCATTGGGTGATCCAAATGACATGTGATCATGAAATTTGTGGTTGAAGTAATTCTTTTAGTATAATTTGACATATACTCTTTGGAACTAAAGTATGTCAGTTGATCGCATAATAGAAGAATCTATAACTCAAGGATTGTAGAGGTGATCTTGATGGGTTGATAGTAGTACTCTATTAGACTATAGACACTAGTTCATAGGGCTACATGTAATGAATAATAGGTCACAAACTCGAGCTTTGTCTTGTTGTATTTTCATTGGATATTGGAGTGCAAAATTGGATTATGAGATAGTTAGTATTTTCTTATGGGTCCCAATGATTCTCGCTTAAGTTCCTAGTTCATGGTGGTACACGTTTTGAAGGTATTTTGGGTATATAATTCATAAGGGCATTTTGGTAAAATCATAAGCTTGCATTAGATCTCAAAAATTGACTTTTTGGAATGGGCTAATGAATTAATTGAGGCTCATTTAGGCTAATTAATTAATTAGGACCCAAGTGGGTTGAATTATGTGACTTAAACCTAATTTGGGCTCAAGTCATTTAAGTACACAAGGAAACCTTTATAAATCCCCTTAGAAGTTAAGGCTTTAGTCTTCTTCTACTCAGTTTTCTGAAATTCCAAAAAAGAGAACCCTAGCCACTTTCAAGAAAAAAAAGAGAGAGAAGTTCACAATTTTCTTGTGTTTAGCATCTATAAAGGGAGAGATTGAGTGGAAGATCGTTGGGTAGATGAGTTTTATAACAACCAAAACGTTTTCATCAAATGAGATTCAATTGGGGAACATCCAAATTGCAGGTTTGAGATTTTTTTCTTGTAGGGATTCCTTACAATGCATAAACCAGATATACAAGAAAAGACAATAGTCATGGGAAATAGAGTAAAATCACCAGTAAAGGCAATTGGAACCTATAGACTCCTTCTTTTTACTAGATTTTTACTAGACCTCCACAACACATTTCATGTTCCTAATGTTACCAAAAATTTAGTTTTCATACACCAACTTGATTTGGAAGAATATTCTTTTGATATTAGAAATTCATCATTTATAATTTATAAAAACAACAATTTGATTGGAAATATATGGTATATTGTGTGATGGGTTATATAGGGTTAATCTTGATTCTTCTTTTTCCAAATCCCTCCTTACTCTACATGTTAATGTAAAAGTTAGTAGCAAACGTAGTTGTGGCATAAACACTTGAGTCATGTTTCAAAAGAAAGACATGAATGATTAGTAAAGGATGAAGTTATACCAACTCTAGACTTTATAGATTTTGGTACTTATATTTATTTTATCAAAGGAAAACAAGTGAAAAGTACCAAGAAAGGTACCACTAGAAGTGCAAGACTACTTGAAATAGTATATATTGATATTTGTGGACCATTTTCTCTTTCTAATATAAGTGGAGAAAAATATTTTATTACCTTTATTGATGATTTCTCATGTTATAGTTATATCCATCTAATTAAAGAAAAATCTAATGCTTTGAATGTCTTCAAGATTTTCAAAGTGGGGGTTGAAAATCAACTATATGGAAAAATTAAAGTTGTGAGATTTGATAGATGTAGTGAGTATTATGGAAAACATGATGAAATTGATCATAATTTAGGTATATTCACTAGATTACTTCAAGAAAATGGGATCATTGCACATTACACAATGTTAGGGACAACTCAATAGAATAATGTAGCTGGAAGGCATAAAAAACTTTATTAGATGTGTATGATTAGTAATTTAGTCCTTTCCAAATTCTTGTAGGGTGAAGTCGTGAAAACAACTATGTATATATTAAATTGAGTTCCTACTAAAGCTATTTCAAAGATCTCTTTTGAATTATGGGTTGGTAGGAAACCAAGTTTGAATCATATACATATTTGGAGTTGTCTAGCTGAGACAAGACTTTACAATCCACATGAAAGAAAATTAGATCTAAGGACTATTAGTTGTTTCTTTGTTGGATATCCTAAAAGGTCCAAAGGATATAAATTTATTCTTCTAATCATCATATTGGGATAATAGAAGCAAACACTGCTAAGTTCTTGGATAATGAGATTTCTTGTAGAAGTCATGATAAGTGTGAAGTGTTACCTCTTCTTGAAGAAAAATCAAATAATCTTGAAATTTCACATATTAAAGATCAAGTAGTGATTGATTAAGATATTAACAAAGAGGTGTTAGTTCATGAAGAAAACAATGATACTAATAAATCCATATAAGGAAGTACACATGTACAAGATGATATCACAAATCTAAGGCGATCCCAAAAAGAGAGAAAATCTACCACTTCAACCAACTATGTTGTGTGCTTATAAGAACAAAATCTTGATACTAGAACTAATGATGATCCACAAGCATTGTCACAAGCCATTAGAAGTCATGACTCTAATAAATGGATGGATGCAATGAAAGATGAAATGACATATATGAAAGTAAATCAGGTCTAAGAATTGGTTAAATTACCTGATGGATTTACCCTAATATAATGTAAATGAGTATTCAAAACTAAAAAAGACTCCAAAGGTAATGTTGATCGATATAAGACTCAATTGGTTGCTAAAGGGTTTACTTAAAGAGAATGTATTGACAATAATGAGACCTTCTCTCTGACATCAAAGAATGATTCCTTTAGAGTTTCCATGGCACTTATAGCTCATTATGATTTAAAGTTACATCAAATGGATGTGAAAACAACATTTCTAAATGGGAATCTAAGTGAAGATATTTATATGAGACAAGTAAAAGAGTTTGAGGAGAAAGGTAAGAAACATTTAGTATGCAAGTTAAGAAAATCCATATATGGACTTAAACAAGCCTCCCACCAATGGTATATTAAGTTTCACAATACCATAACAACCTTTGGTTTTCAAGAAAATAAATTTGATGAATGTGTATACCTCAAGGTCAATGGGAGCAAGTTTATATTTTTGATGTTATATGTGGATGATATTTCACTTGCCACTAATAACTTAGCCTTGTTACATGAAACTAAAAGTTTTCTTTTAAAGAACATTGAGATGAAAGATATGGGCAATGCATTCTTTGTACTTGGATTTGAGATTTATGGAGATAGGTGTCAATGTCTTATTGGCTTATCTCAAAATGCTTACATAAATAAAGTTCTTTAAAGATATCAAACAAAGAAATGTTCACAAAGTTTAGCTTCCTTTATCAAAGGAGATAAACTAAGTCAAAGTCAATCTCCTAAAAGTGAATTGGAGAAATAGCAATGCAAAACATTCCCTATTCTTCTGTTGTTGGTAACTTAATGTATACTTCAACACATACGCGCCTAGATATTATTTTTGCAATTGGAATGCTCGGTCGGTATCAAAGCAATCTTGGATTGGGTCATTAGAAAGCAACTAAAAAGGTGATGTGTTATCTACAAGGTAGAAAAGATTATATGCTTACCTATAAACGTAGTGATCACCTAGAGATTGTTAATTATTTTGACTCAAATTTTATGGGGTGTGTTGATTCTTTAAAATCAACATCTGGATATATTTTTTCCTTAGTTGGTGGTACTAAATCATGGAAGAGCATCAAACAAACCATAACTACTTCTTTCATAATGGAAGTTGAATTTATAGCATGTCACCAAGCAACCTCACAAGCTATTTGGTTATGAAACTTTATTTCAGCCCTCAAAATTGTGGATTCCATTTCTAAACCAACAAAGATATATTGCGATAACTCAACAATAATTTTCTTCTCTAAAAACAACAGGTGCTCTAGTAAGTCAAAATATATTTAGTTCGAGCATTATGTAGTTAGATAAAGGGTCTAGTTTCAAAAAGTGTCTATTGAACACTTTAATATCGACGTGATGATAGCAAATATTTTTACAAAAGATTTGGTGCCTAAGAGGTTTAAGGAACATGTTTATTTTATGGGTCTTACTAATGTTGTATAATCATTTTGGATAGATATTAATAGAATTTCTTGTTCCCTTATGCACATTTTATAGGATAATGGTTAACAAGATTGTCAAATTTCTGACATTGAAGTTAGGACCATCTAATGGATATTTATAGTTTATGGCTTCCTCATTTAGGTTATCTACATTGAGTCACCAATTTTGTGATACATTGAAGGAATTATGTCTAATTAAATGATATGTGATCATCATGATCCATATTGGTAACTTTGTAGGATAAGCATGAAATAATTACAATATTTTTTATATGACCACTTATTGAATCCATAAAAGTTTCAAGTCTTCATGTGGTCATTTGTCCAAGTGAGAGAATGTTGGAATTATTATGGCCTTCATAACCACATAAAGGTAATCCCTAATATTCTAAGGGTTCATGACCAAAGTCATGAACCTAATGTAGTTATATTTCCCATAATATTGTACATCTAATGTATGTAAGAAAATTAAATGTATATGGTACATGAAAAAAATACAAGGTGTCATGACCAAAGTCATGAATCTGCCAAGTTGTGTACAAGGTACAATGACCACAATGATGTACCTACATTAAAGCTTTCATATACCATTAATACTACATGGAATTAAGAAATGAGGATTCTCATAACTAGAAGGAAGTGTTCATTTGTGACTCTTGATGAAAAGTTACTTGACATGATATAAAAGGGCTTTTCCACCCTCTCTCCACTAATCCTAAGTTTATGAGGTTTCTCATCATTTTTTGTACAAATATCAAGTGTGAGAGAGTAAGAAGAGGGAAGATACAAGGTGTTAATATTGATTCAAGAGATACAAGGTATTGCAAAAGTGATTCAATATTGTAAACAATCTATATAAGGTGATTTTTAACGCAATGTCACAAGGTAAGTTTTATAGATCTATTTAGTTCTTTAAATAATTGAGAGATCTTATTTACTTGATTTTCTAATACATAGTACTTAATATACATAGTATAGAAAGTATTTTATATGTCCTGTTGAAGTTAGATATTGTATATTGCATGTGTTTTACTTGCCAATTCTTTCAAAGTGTGTTCGGTGATACAGGAATCTTCATATTTGAAAGGAGAATCTCAATAATGGAATACATCTACAGGGGGGTGAATAGGTGTTGTTGAACTATAAAAAAAATTTCCCAACAAAGATTACCTAACCTTAGAATTTCTCAATGTCAATAAACTTATCTTCTAACAATTTTTCAACAAAGCATAACATCCACAAGCAAGTTTTCATGCACCAACACTCTCCCAACAATTTATAAATGCAATTCACATGCAAATGTTTCAACACTCCTCAATATTTATTCAAAAAAACAATTATCTCCTTAATTCATTTCAATTTACCACAAGATATCATTAACCAAAATGAACAGAAAAATAATCAAAGATATTTCCATGGATAATCACACTTATTTTAACTCATATATCTTCCATTCAACATATATACCCAAGTATCCAATGATATCAAAAACTGAAAATAAATCAAAGAGTAAAGTGAGAAAATAGACAATTAACACCAGATTTTAACATGGAAAACCTCCGAAGAGATAAAAAAACCACAAGCTTAATGCCAACCAAAAACATCCATTATGAAGAATAAAAATTGAATACAAAGTTTTACATAGCTCAAGCGAACCAATCCTTCCCGGACTGCTTGCCTAGTCTTTCTCTTTCAGCTTCTCACCTTCTTCTTCCAAAGTACACTTGAAGTTCGCACCAAACTCGATCTCAACCTATTCTTGAATCCACATAAGAAGAAAATGGGTTTTTACACAAAACTAAGAGAATTAGATATGAATGTTTCATAAATCAACCCATGTTCATTTTCAGAAAATCTATAAAAAAAATAATATAAAAAAATTCTTGGAAAACTTGGATAAGATTTTCTTAGTAGGTAAACACCCTCAAAATGGTAAAGAAAGAAAAACTCTCTCATGGTCGCTGCAATCACCCGTTCCAAAAATGGAAGAAATTTGATTTTAAATGAGAATGAAACCCTTTATCCAATGACTGAAAATTGATCTTAAAAACAAGTTAGTTGGATCAATCTGTCCATGCACCTGAATCGATCTAGAAACAAGGGAATAAAAGCCTTTCAGTAAAAATATTTCTCCCAACTTTCTTAATTATTTTAAAAATGAAAAATAAAGGTTATTCACATTCAATCACCACACACTTGGCTACATACCTTGGCTTCTTATCAAAATCTTAATCTTCAAAGGTCAAGTAGTCCGAAGAGGAATTGTAAAACCGAGTTAGGGGACACTTAGGAATTTTTTTCGAAATTGCCAACCTAGCTAAACACTCATAATTTTCCTCTTTGGCAATTCTAGGACAAAACCCTTTACAACATGAATAAGTACAAGTAAGCCCCACCCAACTCTCATACAAGGTCACTCATTCACTCAAAACCTCACCAAATGTACCACAATACCTACAAATAAGTCTCAAGAAAAACATTAGTAGCATCTGAAAATATTACCAAGAAACTCCACAAGTTTCAAATGATTTTTCACAAGAATATCCACATTCAAACATAGAACAATATCCATTCAAAATGATCACATGTTTAAAGATAGCAAGCATGCATTCAATAGCCTATCAAATATCCAAATATATACAAAAAAAAAAATGATCATGATCATCAAGTATTCAAAGCAACAAAACACAAAGAAATTGTCATGATCAACTACATGTCATAACAACATACATGTAAAATGTCTCACCTTTTAAAATCACTTAAGAGTTGTATAAAACAAGCAAAGTATATAAAACTAGCAAACTGAACATGATATAAAAAAAAAGTTGTCGAAAAAGATAACTAGCTGCTACATGGCTAAGGGAGATGTTTATGGACAAAGACTTCAAGAGCTTGCAGCTGATCCATGTTACAAAGCATTTGTCCATCAATTAGTGAGAAGTCTCTCCATATGAGATTGGAGTTGAGAAATCTGCTTAGACAACAAGGTGGATTGTGAAAAATTTTTCTCATCCAATGCATTAAACTTAGCACAAAGTTCAGCTAGAACATTTGAACCTATAGTTGAATTTGAGTCACCTTCACCAATTTGGATCTTAGCTCTACGACGATACACTTTCTTCCTAGAACCAAGAGCGCCATCAATTTGTCCCTGACTTCGATTCCAAGTTGAGGTATCAATAGGACCCATTGGTTTGAGAAATGAAGAATTTACAAGAAATTCAACCCTAACCCTTTGACAACTTTTTATGATTAAAATGCCATATGGAAGAACCTCATTCTTAGACATAGAGGGATATCCTTGAACAATCATTTCATCTCTGATGCAAGGTGTTAGGTTGATGGGTTCCCGATGAAGAATTCGGGACAAAAGAATGCATCGCTTCTTAGAAATATCTTCCTAGTAACAGGAAGGATAAACTAAAAATGTCAAAAAAGTTGCCAACACCCATGTAGGACGAAATATGCTACTAGTGTGAATAAATGAGCCTAATTGACCTTGAACCTCTCCTTATAAATTAACAAAAACTCTATCCAACAGCTTAGAAGTGATTTCTAATTCACTTACAAAAGATGTTTCAACCAATGGGATACCTAATACTTTAGCAACCACCTCTAGAGTGACTCTAACAACAATTCCAAAGAGACTTGACTTTAGGTAGGACTCATCTAAGTCATGTTCAATAATATTTGAATAAAACATTCGAATAATATGAGCACACATAGTCCCAATGAAGCCTGCTAGAGGAAACTAATCTAGTTCTGTAAACAGTGTTGAAATTGGTTTGTCTAGAAATGATTCTAGATGAAGTCATATTTCAAAAACAAGAAACCTTTGATGATAAACCTTGGTGTACAAGTCTTTATAGAACTTTGTCGGGAAAGCATTGAAAGGAATCTTATCTATGGAAGTTTTTGCAAGAGCCTTAGGGATACTAGGAGTTTGAATAGGTAGATTGATAGGTAAATTCTCATGCACCTTTTGGGGTCCTAAAGGATGACCCTCTAACTAGGGCTTTGCTCACATGACCTTTCAGTGGCATAGTCCTATGTAAAAATACATAAAACCAAGCACCCAAAAAAAATCATACACAACTCTAGATTGAGAAGACTTCACACAAGGCAATTAATAGATGAAAAAAAGACCTACAAACACGTACTCTAAAGACTAGCAAAGTAGGGAGACCCAACGCCCACTCAAATCCTTGTTGGAAATCTTAATTAGAAACCCAATACAAACACCAGTTACAAATGTTGGAGAAGATGCCAACAAAAATAAGAAACAAAATAAATGAGTTGTGTAGAACGAGATTTCAGGTTGAATGTTATTTCCAGAAGTGCAGATCGTGCAGTGCAAATCGAGACATCTGGAGAAACTAGAAACCTATAGCACTTATCGAGTATGAAGAAGCTGGTAGCAACTAACCTGAAGAGAAAACTAGGTTGTAGTTGTTTCCAATAGCAAAGGTTTTCAACAGTAATGGTCGAAATGAACAAACTAGTAGTGGCCAGAAAGAAATCGTTGTGTAGATAAGAATTTTCAACAAAGTCTCATATAGAGCTACCACCTATGAATGGAATGGAAAATGATTACTTTACATGGTATGATATAGTTCATTGAGTTTTATGTGCAACAAACTCTCGTACTATGTTTCACATTCTTCGACTTGTTTTTTACAAGCAAAGACTAAAATTGAAAGTTTAACTATGAAAATAGAGAAGTTTTGTAATATTAATTTGAAGAGGAAAAAATTAGCAATTGATGGAGGTACAAGTCCTTGACAAGTTTGTGACCCAAATATCATGAAGACTAAAGGAAATCTAGGCAAAATCGCATCATATATTCAAATAGGAAGACAATGTAGTCAATGTGAAAGACTAGGTCACACTATTTGAAAGTGTCCACAATCTAGGATGCCTAATACTATTAATGATAAGGATGTAGTATGTAAGATCTTTTAATTGTCTACTTGTAAATGTCAAAATTTATCTTTACTTAGATTTCTAACTAGCATGATGGTTTGGATTGTATTATGCTTATGATGTAGGAAACAAATTTATCCTCTTAATGTCATGCAACTAGAACATATGGCTTCATGGAATTGCTCACGTGACATCTTTTCGACTATAAGTCATAAGCGATTGACTTTCATTTTGATTTAATAAACTTATAGAATACCTCAATATACCTTAATTTACATGACTTAAAATGTGCAAATGCAAGGAATGAGAGAAGAGCATAAGTGAAATCACCTACCTCACATGTTTATGGATTTGAGTCAAGTGACAAATGTATCATTATCACATTTAGGCATTTTGATAAGTATTTTATATAATAATCTAAAATTATTGATAATTAACTTGCTAGTGTAGATTATAAACACAAAGTGTAAATGTGTAAGTACCACAATTTGAACATTATGAAGAAATTGTTAGAAAAGAATGTCATGGTACAGACCCAAATAATACTTAGTATGAAAATGATGTGCATGATTATTGTTATTCCTTATTCAAATAACTTAGGCTAATTCAAAATGGGGACTTATGTTTTATTTCATTATAATTGAGGCTAGTAATTAATATTAATGATACTATTGCATCATTGTTGGAATGAAGGAAATGAAAGTTGAGAATTGATAAACTAGTAGAGGATGATCTTTGACTGCTTGCAACTGACCAAGTCATAGTCCACTTTGTGGTTATACTGGTCGATTGCCTGAGGTATATCAGAAGAGGAATCCTTGATTGATACCTATTACTACTTATTGGAAACCCTCTATGGTCTTCCATTATTGCTATTTTTCCCATTCAATCAGATGACCATATATGGAGACGGAGACTAAAATACTTTATTTTCTTTAAAGCATAATTTCCATCAATTTTTTCATAATTAATTTTTGAGTATTGTTTTTTATGTCATAAAATCTATCATCACAAATCTTTCACTACATTATCCTTCTTAGGTATAATGGTTTAGAATCTTGAATGGTCATTCTAATGTTCTTCATAAAAATGACAAAGACAAAAGGAAAAACAAATTTCATAATAATGATCTTCTGATCGCTTTTGTGGATGTACAAAATAGAACTTGAGGCCTTCATGAGTTCTAAATACTCTAATATCTACATATGTTTAATCACATGGATTCCACAATCTCAACTAATAAAAATCGAAGAAATGAAATATTGGAAATCCTCTCAAACTTCATGTTCATCATCAAAATCAATAAGAAGTTCACTAAAACAATAGTTATTAAAAAAAATTTAGACGTGAAAAAACATTAACTAAAATTATTAAAATACATCTATAAATATTAAATACACTATAGAAACCTTGTTGCCAACAATTTATTGAAAACATAATTATCAATAAGAGATTCAAGTCTAGAGAGTGATTGTGAATCAAACACATCTTCCTAAAATGGGCAACGGGATTGACTATATGTAAAAAGAAAATTACTATTAGTTGAAAATATGATGTGCAACTAATAAGAAAATGCTATGTGAGTAGTTATATTATACCTCACATGGTTTACGCTTACCCATCTTCACTAAACCTTGAATAAATGGGGATACCTTAAATTTACATGGTCTTCTCTCCTTTGACATGCGTGTTTTCATTACATGAATAGGACAAAAACATAGTGATCACAATCATTCATAAGAAGAAACATCTCATTAATACACTTGTATGTATTATTTAATGGAGAAGTAATCATAAAAGAAATACAAAGAAATACAAGTCTCGTGATTATATATACTTTTCCATTATCATTGTTTTGTCTTTTCATTGGAAGTAGTAACAATCAACAATTTATTCACAAACGAGGTGTACTTTTTTTGATGATGTAGGAGATTCATCTTTCCAATCAAGTGCTCTTTCAAGAACTTGTCAATTGAAAAAACGTCAATATCATCTTCATTTTCTCTTTTTTTTTGTTCTCTTCTAAAGATCTCTCACATGAAGTTATGTTACTCATTTTTTCCTTACCTTTATCTCTTAAACATTGTTCTCTTGAAGCAAAAAATGGTTGTTTGAATATTGTGTATTTGAGCCTAAATTCACAAAAAGCAATTTGACAATTATTACTACTCCCACCACTACACAAATCAAATACTTGTGTCTTCAATTGTTCAAAAGTTTTATCCATATTCATAAACTTCCATCTTCAACCTAGTGATATATAGAAATATTGATTATTAAGATGATAGTATAAGGGTTAACTACTAATATTTATATAAATTGAAAAATATTGTAACACTTTCTTGCTTTAGAACATCTCCACGTGGATATATTTCCAGTTTATTGTCTTTCCTAGTTTCGTTGTTTGTATCCCCCTCTATTCTCATCTCATTTTGCTTTTTTCCATCATCTTTCTTGTTTTCTATAACTCATATTTTCACCTACCATATGTTAATGAACATATTAGATAGACCCCATTCAAAATTACTAAAGACAAAATAAAATATTCAATCAAATTGGTCAATATAACTTACATTGTGATTTATGTAACCATCGAGTTTTTAAAATCTTCATTTTATCAATAACAACTCATTATCCCTCCAAGAGTCAATACGAGGACAAGATCGAGCAGGTAACGATGGAAAATTTTGTTCAAATGATATATACTTGTGATAGAATAACTGCAAATATATTTTAGAAGGACATATTCTTAGGTTACTTTACCTTTTATAACAAATTTCAAATTCACTATAAAATAAATTATATACAAGGACATTACCATAAAAAAACAATAAGTAACCAAAAATGTTACTTTCTTTGTTGGTCTTAAACTCATCAATTTTGTGCACAAGATAAGACAAGACAAGTTTGACCCAATTCATCTTCTTTATAAAATCAGTGTTTTCCAAAAGATGTAAGAAAGAACATTTAACAAAAAGCTTTATTGTTGGGCATAATAAGACGCTTAATACAAATAATAAAAAACAAACTTTAAAATTATTCCCACCATCTCTTATCCTTCTTAATTTGATTTTCTAATATAATTAATGACAACTATCATTTTTTTATTATAATATTTGTTACACAAATCATTCTTATTACTAATATCAGTTTTCAACCCTTTTGCCTTCAAGCCTATAAGAAATTTTACATCAATTGGTGACAATTTTATACAAGTGTTATACACTTTTAACATATAAGAGTATGAATTGAAATTATTTACCAATCAAAGATACAAGTTATGATCGATTTTATTACATCGAAATTGCGAAAGACTACCAAATCCAATCTTTTCTATTGTAGCTTTTGATTAGGTTGTAACTCTTAAAAAAAAAATTCTAAACACTCGCTCGGGTGAACATCGTGGGTGAAGATATGACTAAAAAGATAACTAAACATATTTAAATTAATATTATTTTAAACAAATATAGAACTAATAGAAATTTTTATAAATTAAAAACACTTTTACCTTTGGACCCACACATTTTTTAAGTGAATATTGTTTTGAACGTTCCTTCAATTTTACCATGAAGTTTTCTTTTTCTACTTTCAGAAGCGTGTTCTACTTCTTACTCAAATTTTTCCTTAACTATGTTTATTTGTTAGTTGAAATTTCAAATTTAGAAAATAATTATATTAGCAAAAAAAATATTCATCCTTACAACTTCATTTATTTTCACTGTTTTATCATTTTCTTTTATCGTGCCCAATTGATCATTACTACACAATAATATAAGTATAAAGACAAGACAAAAAAATTAATTACTACTTTACAAAATTTTAATTTGTCATACTAAAAAATGTATTTGAGTTTTGATATGATTCTCAGGATTTGTAGAAAGTTCAATGCCACCGTGCTTGTTCCTAAAAAATAAATCAAATCATTAAGTTAATTGTATAACATTATTTAAAATATTGTAAAATAACTTTTATTTTTATTTTGATTCTTTTATACTAAATATGTTCTATGCTTGAAGTTTTTATAAAAATATATGTAATAACTTATAATTATTGTTTCTTTCATATTGGTCAAGGGTATAAATGAGAAGAATTAGGATGCGTAAGGGACAAATTGAAATAAAACTAATACGTATTAAATGAATGATACTTCTACCACCACACTATCTTAACAACTCCAACAATTTTGAAAATCTCATTCACACAATTTTCATTACCATTTCAAAATAAATAACTCTCACACAAACTATGTTAAATAAAGAGTGTTTAAAAATGGAGGTATCAAAATTCAAGGCTTCTCAATCATTCAAAGTTGAAACTTAAAAAATAAGTCAATTACTTGTCTTATTAAATTCATCCATTAATTAAACTCATTTTTTATTATGTTTTCTTTTTCTCTTCTATTATTATTTTAAGGTAAATAGCATCATTTTCAACTCATCATCTCCATCTTGGAATTTCTCTTTCTCTTTCCCTATTTTCTTAAATTCTTGATTATTATTCGACATTACAATTCTAAAATTTGCCAACAACCTTCAATAGGTAGATATTAATTGAAGGAGTTATATGAGATAATTTTTTTTCATAAAATTTTATATATATATATATATATATATATATATATATATATATATATATATTAGGTTTATTTATTTATTTATAAAAACATCAACAATACTTACATTTTTTTAAGATTAAAAGACTACTTTAAAAATTACGTCACAAACATATTTGGATTCACCACAAGTTCTACACTTCCAATTGTCTTCTTCTTTTTGTTTTGTCGAAATCTTCATTCCTGATCTTTTTTTTTTTTTGTCTTGATTTGTCTTCACTTTGAGTCTTCTTTATCTTCTTCTTCATTTGTTTTCAACTCTGCCTAAGCTTTAGTCCTGTCTTCACCATCAAAACTAACAATACCACTAAAAGCATAAGAAAAAATGGATTTTTGAGAGAATGAAAAAGAAAAGGGGCTAGAAAAGAGGGGAGGAGAGATAGGAGCTCTCAAAACTGTTTATATAATTTTTACCTTTTTTTATATTTATTTTCCATTTGGATGGTCTAAATTCAAAGGTTTTCATTCAACGGTTACAAATCCAATCCCTTGAGGTATGGTACCAACTTTGGTGCCGTATTGTAGAATTTTCCATATGATAATAGTATAAACACGAAATGTTATTATGGTCGCCAACAAATTACTATCAATATTTAAAACAATTTAATTGGATAATTTTACATTCTCTTAGATATAATATCGAAAACGTAAAACTAATTGAACTTCGGCTGTGTAGATAAAATTCTCCATCAGCATTCCTTTTTTCTCCTTGAGGATGCCAAATGGAAATGGATTTAAAATGGAAAGCGGCTTGAAACAGAAACCCCGCTTAATATCCCACTGCGCAAAGATGGGATTGAGCTTCAGTTGAAGACCCAGTATTTCACCTGGTTCCACATCACTTGATTTAAAGAGACATTTGCGTGTTAGTTCTTCTGGAAAATTACTTCGGAGAAAGAAAAAGAAAGTGATAGGAAGAGAGGAGATTGAAACCCTAGGTGAGAAATCGATGGAGAAATTAGGGGCTTCCTCTGATGGTTCGCGAGAACTGCAGTGCGTGGGAAGATTGGAAGTCGTGAGACCCAAACCCGTGGGTTTTCTCTGTGGTTCAATCCCTGTTCCCACTGACAAAGCCTTCCATGCTGTCAATTCTGCTCTCATAATTCCTTCGTCCCCGACGTAATACTCTTCTTTCTCTTTCTAGTTACATAATCATATGTGGTTTTGATTTGTTATAATTTTTTTTTTATTGTTTTTGAATTTTGATTTCTAGGGTGTCAGCTCCAAGGTATCGGATGATTCCGACGGAGACCGATCTCAACATGCCACCACTTCAGTCCGATTTGCCGGAAAAGGTCCTTCCCCTTGCTGCTGTGCAGTCAAGCTCCGCCGGAGGTATGTCTTGTCAAGATAGTATGTTATTTTAAGTGCTTTGACTCTACTGCCGAGCTTGAATTTTGATATGCGTAGAGTGTGTGGAATTTTGATTTGGTAACACCATGGAATTGTTCAAGTTTGGTTCAATTCGGTTGCAAATGTTTTCAAATTAGATAGCAAGTGTGTCATGGAATAGGTGATGAAGGTTGGTAATGCTTGTGCTATATGATTTGGAGGTATTAACATGTAGTAGAATCCAACATATAATATGGAAAAATTTATGTGATGCGGGAATAATATCTTAGAATGTCAATTACTGGTGAAGAAAGGGAGCATTTTGTTGTTCAGTTGCTGAATGCATATTAGGAACTAAGGAGCTCAATTGAACAGTAGTTGAACTTTAGAGGTTGGTTTCCCTGGCTTGATGGCATTTATCTAAGATTCACTTGTTTTATGTTGGAGGATTCCATGCCTTTCTACTCTAATCAGAAATCAATCAGCATATATTCTAGTTGTCTTGTTCATCCAAATGGTTTCTCCTCTTGAAATTTCAATTCTTCAGAAATCTTGCTGACTATGAGATTGATGATTTTGCTAAGCTTATTTGTGTTCCTTAGATAGAGTTTATATTTTCTTGTATTTTTCAAAATTTTTATAGTTTCATTTAACTCCTCTATAAAAAAAATTATATTTGATGAGATCCAATTGGACTTGTAAAAAATAAAAAATCAAATTAACTATATCAAATAATGGCATTTAATACCTTTGATTGTTTTTAGAAAGTTTAAAATAGCTTACATCATTAAAAGAACTTGAAATAAAATGAAATTTTGATAACATCTTTTGAGATGCTAAGGTTTGATTGAATAATTAAGAATTCCAAACATAGCTAACTTAGATAGAGCAAGAATCCCTAACCCTTTTTTTTTTTGTTGTTTTGATAATTGAGGAACCTTCCATGGTTGAGCCTTTCCGACTCTACATAGGGACCCAAATCGTAGGGTGTTGACTACACTTGCCACAACCAACATTGAGTGATCTAGGATATTTAACCAACGGTAGGAATCAAACTCGAGATTATGTGCTTCTACCACACATCTTGTCATTCGCACAACCCAACTAGGAACCCCGATGGGCCAACAAGAATCTCTAACTATAGGAACTTTGTTTCATCAATCTTTCTCTAAGTTGTTATAAAATCCCTTATGGGGCAATTAAATAGGTTGTATTGGACTATTATTAGGACCTAGCTAAGATGTATTTACATTGAATTATGAGCTAATTTTTTTCCTTTTTGGTGAAATCTCTCTCTCACATATCTTTTAATTCATATTTCCTCCTTGTTGCCTTACCCTGGATTCATTTGTATTTCATATCCCTCTATCCTTAGTATGATGTTGGCATCATCGACTATTTCATAATAGATAGAAACCAGTTTTTGAGAATTTTTAGGGGAGTGTTTGTATATCCTAACCTAAAGGGTAATATATTCCCTAAAGAGTAACCTAATGGCTATGGGTATTGTTAATATATTTCCCTAAAGAGACATCTAATTGTGGGGGGTATTTTCTTCATGCAACCTTCATTTTTTCTTTGTTTCCCCCCCTTATTTAATATATTCATCTTGAAACACTTTTTCCATTCAAATCCAGTTTTTCCCAAATAAGTTGCAATTATTGATGAACGAGAGCAATAATCATTCCAATCAACTATATCTAGTTGGCTAGTGATTCCTTATATTTATAAGGAAAATTTGGAGTTAAGAGATTACATAAAAAAAAAAACAAACCATACATAAAGGAAAACCTTGATGGTTATTAGATTATTTCCTATCTATTAGATATCTTTGTCTATAGGGTAACTAAGATAAAAAAGTCAAATATCTAAGGGTAACCTTATCGATAAGATATAGAAAATAAACATGATATTTATATCTTCAACAATCCTCCTCAAGCTCATGCATAGGCAAATTATGGACGCAACTCCCATGGTCAACGAAGCAATTGGCTTAAGGATGGAAAACACTAGAGTTGGTGTAGTTTCCAAGTTTAATATTGAAAAAGTGTATGACTGTGTGAATTAGATATTTCTATTGGAGGTACTAGGTAAAATGGGATTTGAGTTGGATTGAATGGATTCGGTTTTGTACTCTAAAGACAAGGTTCTCTACGATGGTAAAATACATGCCTACTAGTTATTTTCCGAGCTCAATAGGCTTGAGGTAGGGCCCTCCCTTCTCTTCTTATTTGTTTGTTTTGGTAATAGAGGCTCTTAGTGTTCCTTTGAGGAGGACAAGTGAGGGTGATTTAGTTTCAGGGTCTAAGGTGGAAGGTAAGAGAGAAGGTGTGGAGGTTCCTTACCTCCTTTTTGTTGATGATACTCTCCTTTTTTTGTGTGCATTGTTTTGAAAATTTTACTTGCCTAAGTTGGATCTATTTTGGTTTAAGACTTCCTCGATTTTGAAAGTTAGAAAAGTGGATTAATTCCCATGAAGGAGGTTCTAAATGTATAGGCTTTAGCATTCTTAGGTCTACCTATGGGAGCCCCCACTAATGCAATGTAGTGGAGGAAGAATTTAAAAAAAAAAAAAAAAGTTGTCAAGATGGAAGTGACAATATCTCTCAATGGGTGAGAGACTCGCTTCGCTCATAAGTATGAAGTGTATCTATTTACTTAATTTCCTTTTTCATTATCCTTAGAGCAATGAGTTTGGGTTTGGAAAAGATCCAATGGGATTTCCTTTAGCCAAGGGTCAAGGTGGGGGGATAAGGGCAATAGATTAGAGCCTTATCTACCCTTAACAAAATGTTGCTTAGAAAAAGATGTTGAAGATTTTCTATAAAAGGAAACATCTTGTGGAGGTGGGTGATCAAGGGAAAGTATAGTGAAAAGTCAAGAGGTTGGTGTTCAAAGGAAGGGAAGGCATGACAAGATGTTTGGTATGGGATATGAGCTAAGTTTTGGTAAGATGTTTGGAATGGAAACTCTCCTTTGGAAGAGGCTTTCCTTTATATATATTCCTTTGAAGTTTCTAAGGATGCATAGTTGAGCAATTTTTGGGAGGCTTCAAGTGGATAGGGGCTTTTGAACCTGGATAACTTTGAACCTTTGTTTAGGAAGCCTTGGTGGGGGGTTGGCGGGGGGTAGGAGGAAGAACTCAAAGAAGATGAGGATATGTCAATTCAGGAGGATATTAAGGTTGAGAAGCTCCTTTTTAGGTCCTTTTCTACAATGCTTTGGAGTCGGATAATGGGGAGGCTTTCTTTCCAAAGGAGGTTTAAAGCTTTTTAGCCTCTTCTAAGGTGGGCTTTTTCTGCTTGGGAGGCAGCTTAGGAAGGGATCTTAACTTGCAATCAACTTAAAAGAAGAGGGTGGCTTCTTACAAATTGTTACCACACGTGTAAGAGATAAGAAGAATCAACTAATCATATTCTCATCCATTATGGAATAACAAGAGGACTATGACATGTTTGGTCTATTCAACATCTCTTAGATTCTCACTGATTCATTGAGAGAGTTTCTTCAAGGTTGGCATGGGAGTTCTCTAGAGAAGAAGAGGGGGGAAAGTTTAGAGAACAACCCCTATATGTTTGTTTTAGATTATTTGACATAAAATAGATCCTTTAACAGTATGAGTGATCAAACCACTAACTTAAGAAGTCTTTCATTTTGCACCCTTTTCTAGTGGTCTTGTCAACTTCTTTTTAAAGGTTCTCCATTCTTTTGTTTGACTCTATTGATTAGTTGAGGTTTAGATATTGGTTGGTTGTTGGGGATGTTATTTATTTTTATGTTTTGCTACTTTTTTTTTTCCCCACAAATTTACAATCCATAGTACACTTTCTCATTAAGTTTTCCCTTTCTTGACACACCACTCTCTCTATAAAAAATTTCAAAAGTTTTCCTCGAGGAAAAATGACTACTCATCTCTTGTCAGGTTAGTTGTTTTCTATGCAATGGGTTGCATTAAGCATGGGATTCCCTAAGGGAAAAGACTTTAGTTTCATGATCTATGAAAAGGAAATCTAAAGAATTAGTTAGTAAATAAAAACTAAACTTGAAGAAGTATGAAGATTTGTGAGGTGGAAAAGAAGGCCTTTAAGGTTAGGTTTGAAGGTTCCCATGGGAGGAGGTGATTTCTGTTACTGAGAGGAGTGGAAATGCTGCTTTTTCTGTGCCTTTCGAAAGAGAAGAGATGGGTTGGTTATTGGAACACTCTAAAAAGACATCAGGGTTAGAGAGGCATTTGGGTTTCAATGGGAAGTTCAAAGGAAAAACAAGGACACATCTTTGGTGATTCGTTTTAATAACATAGGTAGGTTCATCAAGTTGTTGAAATTTCTACAAATCAAAGAACCACAACACTGGTAATTCTTGAGGGTGATAAAGGGAGAGGATGGGAAATTCTCAGGAAGGTGATATATGTACTAATGGAAATCACTTTTAGGGTTCCTTTGGTTAGTTGAGTGGAAGTTGGGAGAACAAAGAAGGAAATGGTGGAGGATTTTGGTAGGAAGAAGCATTCTTTTGTGAGTGGTAGAGGGAGGGGGGGTTGGGGTGAAAGTAATGTTAGGTTGTAGGATTAGGTGGAAGTGAATAGAACGATTGCTAGAGAGTTGGGTTTGAGGAGTTTGGTGTCTATAACCCCTTTTGCATCTTTCAAAGGGTTGCTCCTTGCGTAATCTTCTGAAAGGGTTGTCTAACTTCAAGAGCAAGGGAAGATATCAGTGAAGGGAGGCCTTAGTATTACTTTAAGAAGTTGGTCACTAGAGAAAACACAGAGGTCCTTGGAAAATTCAAGCCGGAATGGATCGAACCAAGGGGCCTTCCTTTCCATTTATAGTTCAAGAATCATTTTCGACATTTAATGAAGTCGTGATGGAGGGTTATAGAGATAGATAGTCACACCTTGAAGCTTGTTGACTTACCAAAGGCTATAATGAGAGTGGAGATAAATCTAAACATGATGCTTCCAACACTATTGGTGGTAAGATATGGAGCATGGATTGTCACGGTTTCAATTATAATTATTAGGAGGGAAGAAAAAGGGTAACAAGGGAGGTTTGAGTCAACTCGTAGTAGAGGTGAGTTTGACTTAGCAGGAGGTGGTGTGGTTTCAAGACATCTTCAGGACATGGGGACACATGGCTTTGCCAGGTAGAAGATAGGAAATAATAGTCCTCCAACTCCTTTGTTCTGAAATTCAAGACAAAATGAAGCCTTAAAGAGGAAGGTAGCCCATTTTGAGGGGAAGAAGGATAACCCATGTTATTCCAAAGCCCACTTAATAATGGAGAAAATTTTAAGTGGTAGCAGGCTTAATGATATTTTAATATGTAGGGCTCAATCTAGTGGAAGCCCAAAAGATGGAAATGGGCCTTTGCTGTAATGGCAAGCCCAAAAGATGGCAAACCTAACTATAGGTCACTTCAGATAAGGGCCTTTGCTATGAGATTCAAGGCTCTTTTTTCTTAGTGTTGGTGCCTCAACCTTCCACAATCACACATGAGCTACTGCCTTGAAGGCTAGTCCTAGATATTATTCCTAGTTTATGCGCAAGAAGTTGGCCTCCATTTTTCCAAAGGTCATTTTTGCGCAAAGCTATGGTTTGTGTTGCTGTAGAGATCAAAGAAGGCCTTCATTGAGGAGAATGGCTGCATTGTCCCGTTGGAAGCAGCAAGGTCATCAAAGGTCTAAGGCTTGACTACGATGGACGGGGATGAGTTCAATCACAACCTAGATTTGTTTGGGGCAACATCAAGAGTGGCTGAGGGTCGAGGAGGTGTTCTTCATTGTGGTTTTCAAGCCCATGTACTTTCATCTAACCTAGAATCCATTGCCAATGGCTAGATTTTAGATAGGGCCTCTGATTTGCATCCTATTCTCCTCACCCTTGTTTGATCTTTGACTACGTTTTTCCCTCATTTTCGGACAAATTGCGGTTCCTTAATCACCCTGCTTGAATTATCAGTGCTTAACCATGTCTTATCTAACACTAAAGTTGTCCCATTTCAAAAGGTGTGGAGTCTCTCATAGTTATTTCTAGCCAAGAATTAAAGGGCTTATTTTTCCATAGGTGGTGACCTAGCGACCCTAGTGACACTCTTTCCCTAGTTATATGTTTGTCTCTAGAATCAGACCCTTCTTTATAGGAAGGTTTTCATATAGAAGGTCTTACACCTAGTAAAATGGCCATTATTCAATTGGTTTTGGGAACTATGAACATCAAGCTTGTCAAACATAGTGATGATGCCATTAAAATGGGGAATAACAGTGCACGATCTTTGGATAAGGTCTATTCCAGGAGGAAGAATAAACCCTTATTTTATATCCCTAGTGTTTCTTAGGTTCTGTTCCTAAGGTTTTTCAGGTTGAAATATATATTTATGAAGATCATTAGTTGGAATATAAGAGGTCTTGGTTTTAGAAAGAAAAAAAGGGTTGTTAAGGAATTTCTTGGCCTATGAAAGTTCGGATATTGTGATGTTTTAGGAAACAAAGAGGGAATCTTGTGATACGAGGTTTGTGGGTAGTGTGTGGAAGGTTAGAAACAAAGAGGTGGGCTATTCTTCTAGCTTATGGGTCTTCAAGAGGGGTTATGATTATTTGGGACACATTGAAGTTTAGATGCTTAAAGGTGGTTCTATTTAGTGTTCAAAGACAATAAACTTGAATCCAAATGAAGAAGGGATTTTTTGACGTACTTCAGTTTATAATCCAACTAAGTTCAATCTTAGGAAGGTCTTTTTGGCTGGAGCTATAAGACCTTTTAGTTCTAACTTTTTTGAAATGGTGTGTTGGAGAGGATTTTAATATCATAAGAAGAATCTTATAAAAGTTGGGCAGTTCCGGGTTAACTTTGAGCATGAGTGATTTTGATGGACTCATAAGAGAAAGTGATTTAATCAATCCTTCTCTTCGAAACACGTCTTTCACATGGTCAAACATGCAAGAACTCCTTGTTTGCAAGAGGTTGGATATATTTTTAAATTCAAATGAATGTGAGCAAGGGTTCTCTAAAAGCATCCAAGAAGTGCTCCCCATATTGACCTTTGATCATTGTTTGATTGTTTTAGACACCAATCCTTTTAAGTGGGGACCAACTCCGTTTAGGTTTGAAAACATGTGGTTACTACACCCAAATTTCAATGAAAGATTAGTTCGGTGGGATGAGAGTTAGGTTGTAGGATGCGAAAGTCATAAATTCATGAAAAAGTTACAATTTATCAAATTAAGGCTGAAAGATAGGAATAAGGTGTCTTTTGGAGATTTAAAGGAGAAAGAGAAAAACATTCTCATAGAAATTTGTTAGCGTTAATGCTAGGGAGCAAGAAAGGAATTTGATTCCTTAACTTTCAATAGTGAGGACCTTAAGGACAGGGGAATTGGAAGAGTTGTTAAAGGAAGAGGTGTTTTGTAGGCAAAAAGCTAGGGTCAAATGGATAAGAGAAGGGGACTGCAACTCTTAAGTATTTCCATTGTGTGGCTGATGGTAGGCGATATAAGAAATTTATAAAGTTATTGGTTTTCGAAGTAGGGGCGATTCTAGATAACATTGAAAACATTTTGGAGGAGATAATGCATTTTTTTTGGAAAGTTATACTCTAAGACTCCATTTCAGCAGAGTGTTTCATGGTTAGGCTGCCTTTTTTCTCAGAAAAGGAGATTCACAATGCTATATTTTAGTTAAATAGGGAAAAGACTCTTGGGCCTAATGGATTCACCATTGTAGTGCATCAAGAGTGTTGGGATGTGATTGAAGATGATCGTCTTAGAGTGTTCTTAAAGTTTCACAATAATGGGGTAATAAACCAAAGCACCAATGCTACCTTCATTGTTCTTTGGCCAAAAAAGAGTCAAATCAGCAAAATCTCAGAATTTAAACCTATTAGCTTGGTTACAAGTTTGTATAAGATCATAGCTAAGGCCTTATTAGGGCGTATACGAAGAGTTCTTCATGTTACCATCTTCATGGTCGAAGGAGCTTTTGGGGAGGTGAGGCAAATTTTGGATGCTATTTTGATTGCTAATGATTTGGTAGATGAGAAAAAGAGATAAGGAGTGTAAGGGGTAGTCTTCAAAATTGATTTTGAAAAGGCCTATAACGATGTAGATTAGGGTTTTTTAGACTATGTACTTGAGAGAAAAGGGAAAGTTCACAATGGATGTCTTGGATGAGGGGATGCTTCTCCTTGACAAGTTTTGCGGTCTTAGTGAATAGAAACACAAAAGGTTAGGTTAAGGCAATTAGAGGCTTAAGACATGGAGATCCTCTTTCCCTATTTCTTTTCGCCATTGCAATTGATGTTTTAAGGAGAATGTTTTTGAGAGTGGCTTATTAGAGGGTTTCATATGGGTTAAAACAGGATTAAAGTGTCTCATTTGCAATTGCAGATGACTTTATCTTTCCCTCTACAATTTCTTTGGAAGATGTGCAAAATCCCAAGCTAATATTACTAGTTTATGGGTGTTTATCAAGGCTTAGGATCAATATAATCAAGAACACTCTTTCTAGTATCAAACACAAGTTAAGATTAGATCTCCAAGTTGGCTTTGATACTTGAATGTCTCTGATTGACTTTTAGTGTACTTAGGTCTTCTATTAAGGGAAAATCCGAAAGCAAACGCTTTTTTAGGATCCGGTGATTGAGGGAATCTCGAGGAGATTGGATAGGTGGAAAAAAACTTTTTTATCTTTAGGAGGTAGAATAACTCTAATTTAGTCTTGCTTATCTCACATCTTCTTATCCCTCTTCAAAATTCGAATATCAATAGCATCAAAGATTAAAAAATTGCAAAGAGATTTTTTATGGTTAGGTACTAGTTGGGACCTAGTGTGTATGCTTAAGGAGTTTGGAGATTTGATTTAGGAAAATTTCTTTGAGGTATCGTGCTCTTTTAGGGAAGTGGTTATGGAGGTTCACTAGGGAAAGTTATTTTTTCTTTCTTTTTTGATAGGTAGAGGTTCTTCCCTAGGAAAAGTTATGCCCTTTGGCATTATATTATTTAAAGTATTTATGGGACACATCCTAATAGGTGATACATCAATAATACAGTCAGATGGTCACATTGGTGCCCTTGAAAGGCCATTGCATATGTTTTCCAATTTTTTTTTCCACACACTTGCTTTGTGGTGATGGGACAAAAATTCATTTCAAGTCTTTATTTCAAGTCGTTACAAATAGAAATCTCTCTATTTCAATTATCCTTGGCAGTTCTTCCACCTTTTCTTGGAACCTTAATTTTTATCGCAACCTCATAGTTTTGTAGATTAAGGATCTTGAAAAACTCATGACCTCTCTTACTCACACACACTTGTCTCCATTCATCCCATATCCAAGAGTTTGGGAACTATCTTTTTCAGGGTTATTTTCAGTAAAATCTTACTTCTTCATTTAGTTTAACATATTAGATTTAGTCTTTTTCCATCTAGCCAAATTTTTATGGAAATCTAAGGCTCCATCTAAGGTCAAGGCTTTTATTTGGTTAGTGGCACATAAGAAGGTAAATGCCAATAATATGTTACAGTTGAGAAGACCTTTCAAAACCCTTAATTCTAGTTGGAACATCCTATGTAGTGCGGGGAGTGGAGAGACGATTAACCATCTCTTTCTACATTGTTTGATGACTTTAGGGTTATGGTATAAACTATTTAAATAGGCAAAATGGATCAGGTTGAGCCTAGGAGTTTTTGTGACATGTTGATTATTGCATATATGGAGTTAGGGAACTCCATTAGAGACAAGACCTTGTAGAAGATTGCTTCTCACTTTGGTATGGATCGTATGGCAAGGGAGAAATGCTAGGATCTTTGAGGATCAATGGAGGATGTCAGAGATGTTATGAGATTTACTTAACTTCTTTTCTTCTTTTTGGGCCTCTTATACTAACGAATTTAGAGGCATCCCTCTAAATGCCATTCAACTCAATTGGTATTCGGTGTGTACACCATTAGAGTTAGACCTACAATAAGAGGAGCTTAACCAGATTTGAAGAGATGAAATCTTTATACATTTTTTTATGATCCATCTTTTTGTATATATCTCCTTGTATAGTGGTAGAGTTCTTTGTTTTGATCAAGTTTGTGTATTTGGGGAGGATTCCTCATCCTTAACATGAACTCTTTATTAATAATTAATACACCTCTTGTTTGGTGTCTCCTCTTTCTTTTTAATATACTTCTCTTTACTTATCAAAAAAAAAAAATTAATACACCTCTTGTTTCTGATAAAAATTAATTAATGAAATGGAAAAGGAGGGAGAAACACATGTGGGATCGGTGCAACTACTAAACACTATCAACTACTAAACTCCATATTAATGTTTTGGCTGCTGAATTCAATGCTGCTAGAAATTGACATGCTTTTTATGTTTCTTTCCTCGGTAAGGGGCTTGGGATGATGTTTCATAAATATACTTCTAGAGGGGAGATGCTGCATAGATCTATGAACTGAATACCATGATCCAGGTAAGAGGTTAATACTTAGTAAAGATTCTCTTCCATCTTTATGTGAAGTATTCTTATGTGCATTAGTGAAGCATTTGGAAGGGTTGTCATGATGGGACCAACTTCTCAAACTCAACACTCCATATAGTTTAGGACAACAGTCTTGGACTTCAAAAGATTGGAGAAAAGGAGACTTGATGGTATGATTATTGCAATAAGCCAAGACACACACAAGAGACTTGTGGGAAATTGCGTGGAAATCCATAATCTGGGGGGGCCAAGGATGTAGCTAGCAATTGAGAAATAGCAAATGGGTTTCTTCACGAGGTAGTGAGTTTTTCTTCAACCTCACATAGTCTTCCTTTCACTAAAGAGTAACTGGATCTCTTGTACAAGATTTTGGAAAAATTCAAGGTTTCTTCTTCCTTAGTTTTTCAAGGTTTCCTCTGCCTCCACTTCATGTGCTTTTGCATGGTTTGCCACCTTTAAAACAAGCCTCGAGACTTCAAGCTCTCTTCATCCTAACACTTGGATCATTGATTTAGGGGCAACTGATTAGGTGAATAAAGAGTCTAATGTGTTTTTTTATCCCATGTTCAATGTTTTAGTGAACAAAAGGTATGGGTTCCGTAACACACCTCAAGGTCTGAAACAACAGCTCAACTTAATATCCAAAACAATCTATGATTACAGAACTTGAAGTGTGAATTATAGAAGATACTATGGTGTTTATGTTAATTAGATTGAGAGTCAAGTCCCATTACACCTTGATTTGTCATTTATTTCGGTTGTGGTGATTTCAACCCTAGTGTACAGTGAATCAACATGTTTTAAAATTTTAAGGCTTTCAAAGCTTACTTCTAGATGACAGTACATCATGCCCTATGGTGAAAGATTTACTATCCTGGTTAGGACTCAATTATCTCCTCTAAATACCCTTATAATGTAGTTCTACGAGTTTAAGAACATTGAGTGAACTCAGTAAATAGACCGAATAGCTTAGATTTTTCACTGAACTAAGATTGCTGTCTGTTTTTTCACTTTCTTGTGGTACTATATTATCATTTTAATGAAGTTTGTAACTAAACAATGGTCCCCTTCTCCACTTTTCTTTTCCTCTGAAGATGTAATATCTGAAGGTAACTTTTGGTGATTATACTGGGCAGATTTACCTTGGGAAAGTGGTGCTGTTAAATCAAACCTTACTAGTAAAGGTGAGGCCCTTGCTGTGTCTGGTTTGGTGGAGTATGGAGATGATATAGATGTGATTGCTCCAGTTGACATACTGAAGCAGATATTTAAGATGCCATATTCCAAGGCTCAACTGTCAATTGCAGTTCATCGTATTGGGCAGACTCTTGTTCTAAATACTGGGTATGATTTTGTGTATCATATGCTCCATTTATCATGCTGTCAGATCTTTTATCATTTCCAAATTTTGTGAATCCCAGGCCTGGTATTGAAGACGGAGAAAAATTGGTTAGAAGACATAATCAATCAAAATGTGCGGATCAGTCTTTATTTTTGAACTTCGCCATGCATTCAGTTAGAATGGAGGCTTGTGATTGTCCACCTACTCATAATTCCCAGTCAGAAGAGCAACCAAACTCATCTGAGGTTCTTCCTGGGCTGTTTGAGTGCAGGGCGGAGGATGGTCTTGAATCTTCTGATTATCCAGCACAAGGTGTTACATCCCAGTTTTTTGAACCGGTTGATGATGTTTCTCAAAAGGAAGGATTCAACTGTCCAGAGTACACACATGTCAAACAGGGCAACTTTTTCTGGGGAAGCAAAACGAATAAGAGAAGTAATGGGCATGATTCTGTTAAAAAGGCTTCACAAGTTGGTGAAAAGCCTAGGTACTCGGTACAAGACTCTGAGAAATATCGAAGAGTTGGTAATGATGGGTTTTCGAGGGTTTTATTTTGGCAATTTCACAACTTTCGTATGCTCCTGGGCAGTGACTTGCTTCTATTCAGTAATGAGAAATATGTTGCTGTGAGTTTGCATTTATGGGATGTCACTAGACAGGTGACTAACTAACTATTTGGCAATACATTCTGTACTTTTCTGAATGACCGGTCCTTGTTTACCAGCCACACTTTATGTGAAGCACCTTTTCCATGTCCATATTATGTCTACTCTTTGTTAGCAAATTGCTGAAGTATTTGGCAGTTTTTCCCTGTCATGCATAATCCTTATTCTGTTTTTTTTTTTATTTTTTTTTTATTTTTTTAATATTTTGTTTTTATTTCTTTTCATTTTGACAGGTCACTCCATTAACTTGGCTTGAGGCTTGGCTTGACAATGTCATGGCAAGTGTGCCTGAATTGGCCATCTGTTATCATCAAAATGGTGTTGTTCAGGGCTATGAGCTTCTGAAAACGGATGATATATTTCTGCTCAAGGGTGTTTCTGAGGATGGTACACCTGCTTTTCATCCACATGTTGTCCAACAAAATGGCCTTTCTGTTTTGAGGTTCCTTCAGGAAAACTGCAAGCAAGATCCTGGTGCTTACTGGGTAATACATGTTTTTGCTTTTGTGTTTTTCTTTTTCCTAATTTTGTGTACACCACCTATATTTTATTCCTTTTTGAACTTGTCAATGAACCTTACTCTTGTCTTTTACTTCATATTTTCAGCTCTATAAAAGTGCTGGGGAAGATGTAATTCAACTTTTTGATCTTTCTGTCATTCCCAAGAACCATTCTTCCAATGATTGTGATGATAGCTCTAGTTCTCTGCCATCTCTGGTGCATAGAGGGAGAAGTGATTCCTTACCTTCACTGGGGACTCTCCTGTACCGAATTGCTCATAGGCTTTCACTCTCCATGGTGTGGAACAATTTAGTTTTTAATACATGCAATCTATTCTGTAAATTGGTGGCACTAATGACAGTTGGTTTTGGTGCAGGCTTCTAACAATAGGGCCAAGTGTGCAAGATTCTTCAAGAAATGCTTCGACTTCTTGGATCGGCCAGATCTTCTGGTAACCATGTTTAACATTTCGTAACATGATTGTCTTGTTGTCTTTCTTTCTCTATTTTTACTTCTGTTGAGGAACAGCAAGAGAAATGTAATTAACTACCAGAATTATGCTGTTTAGGTTGTTCGTGCATTTGCTCATGAACAATTTGCAAGACTCATTTTGAATTATGAAGAAGAGCTGGATTTAACATCTGAAGGCCTTCCTGTGGAATCTGACATTACAGTTACTGATGCCGAAGAAGAACCACTGGATCTTGTTAGTAGTATTTCTGAATCAATTATCCATGGAGACATCCCATCCCTCATTCCAGAGGATGAACCAAGTGAAGAAGGAACTTATTTTCAAGATACAATATCTGAAGTTTCTTCAAAGATGACTTTGGAAGAAAACATATCTGCTTCCAAAAAATTGATAGCATCAGGTGACACAGCAATGGGTGATCAAGGGGTTGTGTTGAATTCCATAGATGATGAGAACTTTGCAGTGACTTCTGCTCATGTGGTTCAATCTGTTGCTGATCCAATCTCTTCTAAGTTAGCTGCTGTACATCATGTTTCCCAAGCAATTAAGTCCCTTAGATGGAAGCGCCAACTGAAGAGCACTGAACCAGAAAATGGAGAACATGGTGGCAGAATTCATGATAGATCACCTTCATCTGTAAATTTTTCTGTTTGTGCTTGTGGTGATGCTGACTGTATAGAAGTTTGTGATATTCGGGAGTGGCTTCCAACAACGAAGCTTGACCATAAGCTGTGGAAACTTGTTCTTTTACTTGGAGAATCTTATTTGGCCCTTGGACAAGCATATAAGGAGGATGGTCAGTTGCATCAAACTTTGAAGGTTGTAGAATTAGCATGTGCTGTTTATGGATCAATGCCTCGGCATCTTGGGGATACAATATTTATTTCATCAATGGTTAGCACCTCTCCATCCCAGACTGAACTCAATGATAGAAGAGAGAGGCTGAAATCTAGTTCTAGTGATGACGGTCTTACTTTTGACCGGTTTTCTTCCACTTATCTCTTCTGGGCCAAGGCGTGGACACTAGTTGGTGATGTGTATGTTGAGTTTCATATGATAAGGGGTACAGAGATCTCAATACAAGCAGAGAGAAAGCCTTGTAGCGGGGAATTAAGAATGTCATCAGAAGTTATGAAGGAAGTCAAAAGACTTAAGAAGAAGCTGGGACAGTATAAGCAGAACTGTAGTTCATGTTCCTTGGTTAACTGCAGCTGCCAGAATGATAGGGCCAGCAGTGGCAGCAGTGCAAGCAGTAGCAGTGGAGATACACTTCCCTTTGTTTATGGCAGAAAACTGAGTAAAAGATCATATTCCAAGAGTGCTTCCTACTCACATGTGGAAAAACCTGATGGGGATCTCATTTATCACAAAGTGGATAATAGAAGAAGTTCTGAAAGTCAATGCTTGCGGCATGACAGAGATGATGGCGCCATTGCAGAAGCTTCTCATATAATTACAGACAAGCTCAGAGTAAAAACCTTGGAAGCTACTAACCGTAAAAGAGTTGAGAGTACCTATGAAATTCATGATGCACAGTTTAAGATGGCAGATCAACCTAAAAATGCTCTTGGAGAAACACCCAAGACAAAAAATGGTGGAATATTCAAATACTTTGGGGGTCCTGTAGTTGGAGATGCAGATTACAATCTTTCAGCTGCTCTAAGCTGTTATGAAGAAGCCATAAGAGCATTGGGTGAGCTACCTACTGGTTCAGCAGAACTACAGTCTGTAATTAAAAAGAAAGGATGGGTTTGCAATGAACTGGGTCGAAGCAGGCTTGAAAGAAAGGAACTGGAAAAAGCTGAAGTTGCTTTTGTAGAAGCCATAAATGCATTCAAAGAGGTTTGTGACCATATGAACATTATATTAATTAACTGTAATCTGGGCCATGGCAGGCGTGCATTGGCTGAAGAGATGGTATCAAAGATAGAAGGTCTCAAAGTACATGCAATTTTCCATGATGCATATAACCAAGCTCTTGAGACTGCCAAACTGGAATACAGGGAATCACTTAGATACTATGGAGCAGCAAAAGCAGAACTAAGTGCTATTACTGAAGAGGCTGATTCTGAAGCAAGCAGCTTGAGGAATGAAGTATATACACAAACTGCTCATACTTATCTGCGGCTTGGCATGCTTTTAGCAAGAGAAGATACAGTTGCAGAGGCTTATGAAAAAGGAGCCTTTGAAGATGTAACAACATGTTATACTAGTTCTAGTGGTAGACAAGGTAGGAAAGATATAAGGAAGCATGAGATCTCAGCTAATGATGCCATTAGGAAAGCTTTGTCTTTGTATGAATCACTAGGTGAGTCGCGCAAACAGGAGGCTGCATATGCATATTTCCAGCTTGCTTGCTACCAAAGAGATTTCTGTTTGAAGTTTTTGGAGTCCGATCATTTGGAAGGCAATTTGTTGAAAGGTGAAAACAGCCTTCTCCAAAGGATCAAGCAGTATGCTTCTTTGGCAGAGAGGAATTGGCAAAAGTCTACAGACTTTTATGGCCCAAAGACGCATGCCACCATGTACCTGACCATCCTGATGGAGAGATCAGCTCTTTCACTACGTCTTTCAAGCTATTTTCACTCGAATGCAGTATGTTCTTCCACTTTGTTTGTTCTCCAACATGAAAAATAGCTTAGTATTATGGATTTCCTTCTCATTTGATGCATGCAAATTTGTTTTCTCATTATAACCAGGATGCTACATTGATATGTGTATGGCTGCAATACCAGTTGATGTCCTAATTGTTTCAATCCCATAATAGAAAGGCTCTTCAACATTTACCCTGAAATTTAAGAATGCTGATAATATGCTTTTTGTGATAGTTCATATTTATATTTCTTTTTTCTTAAGATAGGGAACAATACTATAAAAAAGAACATCATGGGATGGGACATCCTTCAAAAGAACCAAAATTATACTAGAAAGGAAGAACACATATGCAAAAGATCCACCTTAAGCCTCTGAACAGTCGAGGAGAGTAGACATCCCAAGTAAAAATCTATAATATAACACTCCTCATAGCCAACTGTCAGCCACCTGATTGACTGGTGTAAGTCCCATTATAAGACATTGTCTACAACAATAACATGAATCCTAGAAAAATCCTGAACAGCCACAGGAACCAGGAGGAAAAAAAAATCTGATCTATATTATAAATGATTGGGATTCTAATTCTTTTCCTAGGACTGTGACCTTTCAAATAATGGAATTAGAGCTTAAATAGATGTGACCTATGTTACATGGGTTAGGTACAGGTGTAGGGTACAGGTATGTGTCTAGGTGTTGGATCCTTTGTATCCCAACATCTGAAAACATGGGGATTCAGTTGAAAAGGATCTCAACTATGAGTGCAAGTACTTGGATTCAACGTTAAAGAAAAATAAATTAAGACTAAATATAAACACCATAAGATGAGTCATCTATAATAATACATTGTTAATTGTAATTGGAGAATATATTTATTGTATCTTTTCAATTTTGATAAGGTGTTAAGTGTTATTTTACTTTGATGTTACTACTAATTGTACATGAAAAACTTGTTTATTGTAGGTCTTTTATTTTCATACGATGCTGAGAAAAATCTTTAAGACAATATGATGTAAACATCAATTTTTTATAGGCAAATAAAGACTGTATTAAAAGGGTGTCCAAAGGAGTGCACCAAAGTATACAAGACATCTACAATGGTCGCTGAAAGACATTAGAAAAGGGAAAGGGACAAACAAAAAACTACTCCCTCTATTAATGAAATTCTAACTAATCAATGTAGTCACATAAGGACATTGGGCCTTCAGCTATGTACGACATCGTCCAAGACAAGTTACAAAGACACAAGCTTTTCAGTCTGTGGTTGGAAAGCTCCTCGTTCAAACAATCTTCTATTTCTCTCTTTCCTAATTGTTCAAAGGAGGCACAAAGGAGCTGCTCCCTACACCTTTTTTCATTTCCTTCCAACAAAGGATTCATGCCATCCTAATAGGGTCTCTCTTATGGAGGAAGATAACACCAAAAAGACAGAACAAAAGCTGCTACAAAACCCTTGCCTTGCCACAATGTACAAGATGTGGTCAATCAATTCCTCCTAGATATGATAAAGGAAGCATCTATTAGCTAGCAACCACCCTCTCCTTTGAAGCTGATGTAAAGTCAGAGCTTTACCACACGCCTCCTCCCTAGCAAAACAGCTTGCCTTAGGTGGAATCCACAATTTCCAAACAATAACATATGGGAAAGGGGCTGAACTCCCAAGCTCAAGGAAAGTGTAAAGGGACTTTATAGCGAAAGAACCACTCTTTGTCTCCAACTAGATCATCTTATCTTCTCCCATTCTCATTCACCACCCTTTCTTGAAGCCTTGAGAAGAAACACTCCACAATCTCCCAATCGTTTAAATGTCTAGAGAAGTTAGTAGTCCGACAACCTCTAATATTAGACTGATTCTGTGAATCTGCCACCCATACCTCCTTTGAACTAGCTAAGGCAAATAAGGACAGAAAAGAAACACACAAAGGCTCATTACCACACCACTTATCCTTCCAAAACTTTACCCTCCTCTTGTTGCCCACAAAGAGGAGACTCTACTGTTAACAGTCTCCCACAATTTGCTTATGACTTTCCATAACCCAATCTCATACCTGTCACGCACTTCCTTAAAACACCACCCCCCTTTCAACTTCCCTATATTTACCACTTATAATTTGCTTCCAAAAGGCCTCCCTTTCCACTGCAAACCACCCTCATAAACAAGGAAAGCTTGATTGCCAACGGCACAAGAACTTAGACCCCTAGGTTTTGTCCAGGATTCCCAAACCTGAGAGCTGGAGGTGCTGAACTTACTGAAGGAAGAGATCCATGGGGCCTAGGGAAAAGAGGGAGGGAAGGATGTAATAACATTTGGGTGTCTAAGAAAGTGTGATTCAAGGATTCTTCCATGGGTTGAGGTTTGGGGTTCTCTGGCTCCTCAAAAATGGCTTTCTGTTTTCATACAGCTGCAAAAGAACCTTTCTTGATTAAAATGAGTGGGGGGTTCTTCCAAATTTCATAAGTGGGTAAGAGGGTGGAAAATCTGGAAATCACCTTCCCACTGGTGTAGCTAAAGAGTTGTGGGGCCCTAAGCTTTGTCCCTTGAGGGTGAAGTGGGTGATGCTAAGGATAGGGGAGGGGATAAGATGCTTTCAGGATGGCCCAGGATTTTGTTGGGAAGAATGTTAAAAGAGCTTGGAGGGCAGGACCTCTCTGTTGATTCTGGTACACCACGAAAGAATGAAACATGAGTACTCTTGGGAAGAGGAGCTTCTGATTTTCAAATTTTGAAAAGAGCCCACTTAGAATTCATTCTTCCCCTTCGGTATTGAGGAGTGAGAACATCTTCATTTTGAATTTCATTACTGTTGTAGGTGACAAGTAACTTGTGTGCTGGGGTTGTCTTTTTAGAACTTGTGGTAATCTTCTACCTTTCGTCATTTGTCTTTTTTTTTATCTTTTTTCTTTTCCATCATGTGTTATTCTTGGTTATCAATGTATTAACCAATAATGAGTTATATTATCAAAACCATGTTGATGCTAAGGCCCTTTGCTATAATGACCTAGTGGATACTGAAAAACATGTTACACAATACAAAAGTTGTCAACCTTGATTAGTAGCCTACTGTCCTGGAGTGAAGATGTGTGCCAGTTGGGATAATTCGTAAATATGAAGCATGATACTTGCCTCATTTTTAACCCTGAATGTTGTGGGATTAGTAATGTGTATAGTCAAAATCATGGAAATAATAATAACTTGTTTTGTTTCAGATGCTGGAATCAGCTCTCTCCCGTCTTCTTGATGGACGCTACATATCTGGGGAAACAATCTCAGATTCCTTAAGAAACCTCAATTCTGAAGTCCTTTCTAAATTTTGGAGTCAGTTGCAGATGATATTAAAGAGTATGTTGGCTGCGGCACTCTCAGAAAGTACAAACAGGTCTTCTCCTGCCCCTCATCCAGGTGTACCATCTAACAGGTTCCAAGATGTTGGAAAACTGAGGGAGCTGTACAAGATGTCTCTGCAGTCCACTGATTTGAGTCAATTGCATGCTATGCACAAGCTGTTAACGGCATAATCATGATGAGTTTTAGTGGCAGTTGCGTATTTGTAGATTGTCTTTAATTGTGTCAGAATTGACTTATTACATGAAAAAAAGAAAGAAAGAAAGAAAGAAAGAAAAGAAACAAGAAAGCATTGTAAAAGACACTATTTGTAATCGTCTATATTTGGGGTATCTGGAGTTGCCAGGAATTGTCAAGGTCCCCGCCGCCCCCACCACTCCTTAATTCAGACTTGTCTGCCGTTTTGGAGGTGTTCTGGTGGAAACAATTAGATATAAGTTTGTAGTCTGTGGTTAAGTGGATATTATACCTTTGTACGAAGTTGTGTTTGTATATTTTAACTGTTCATGATTTCTAAATATTATGCCATCATTTTGGGATTCCTTTTTATAGAAGTTCAGAATGCGTTTGACAATGATTTTAGGAAGCATTTATTAATTTTTTGATACTTAAAATTTTTTATCATTCAAGTGTTAGAAAAGTTAGAAACGTTTTCAAATACACTCTTAAAATTATAACTGTGATTTTAACGAAGCAATCTTAAAAAAGAAGAAATTTTCACAAGATATTATCCTAATTTGTTTGTTATTATTGTTAGATTTAAGTTGGACTCTCCTTTCATAAAATTATTCAAATTGTGTACTTCTAAAATGAGCTTTTGGGGCTTTACATTTACATTTTGTGTATATATAAGGATGGATGAATACGCATTGTATGATTATTACAAATTATATATCAAATATAAGTTAGTTTTATAACAAGAAGAGGTACAAATGGTAATATAAGTATTAAATCAAGCTCTTAACTTATGCTATGAGGATCACAAAAATAAAGTGTGAATTATAAAAGACGTGAAGGTATTTATATTAAAGACTCATGTCTCACTTTTAGGTGGCAATGATTTAATCCCGGTGCATAAAGGGTCATCATATAATTTTAAACTTCTAAAGCTTTCGAAGTTTATTACTAGATACCATGGCATATGCCATTGCATAATGTCTCATAATGATTGATTTTCAATCCTTTTGATAGCTGGTGTGTGTGTATGATGGTTAATTTATTTATTATTTTTTTATGATAATGATTACAATAATCAAGGATTACAATCATGATGCTTGCATGAATTCCTTGCCATTGAAAAATTCCTTGTTACATGATAACTGAAACTACGTTTGCTTAGATTGTATTACAAATGACTTTGAGTGTTATGTTTAATGGAGTTTTGAATAAATCATTACCTACCGACTCAAATCTTGGGCACATGAGTTGAATTTATTTTTTTAGGGGATTAGCTAGTAAATTCAAAGTTTGTGTTATCCCTTATGAATGATAGGAATTTCTCCTCCCCAAGTGATATGGGACGTTATAACTCATCCTCCCATATAGGCCAAATGTCCCCCTCAACCCCTAGCTAACGAGGTGTAGCTATCTCTACATATTTTTTGATTAAGGATTGGCTTTGATATCTAACGAGGTGTAGCTATCATGACCTGTTAACATTGAGTGGATATTGTTTGCTTTTAGCCTATAGGCTTTATGATCACCTCCTAAACTTTAAAATGCATCCACCAATTCAAAGACATTACCCCTTATAAATGTTAAGAATTGCTTCTCCCTAAGCAATGTGAGACTTCATAACATCCATCATGACCTATCAATATCAGGTAAATGTTGCCTACTTCTAGCCCATAGCCTTCACGGTTGCCTTGATAGCTTTAAAACACATTAAACCATTTCAGAGGCATCACCCTTTATGAATCTCAGGAACTTCTACTCCCCATGCTATGTGGGATGTCATAACTTACCTTCCCATAAAGGCCTAACATCATAGGATAATAGAGTGTAGTTGACTTTTTTTAGTGGCATGTTAAGTCAACTTCAAACTTTGATTTTGAGGGAGTCAATATTTTCCTATGCGTGCTGCCCGTCCTTGCTCATGCTTACATTTTTTGATGACATTTCTTTTTACGAGAGTTTTTATACGTAATTATGTGCATAAGCATAAACACAAGTGTTTATCACTAAGTGACTTTATGTTTCTATTTGGGCTATTTTATTAATTGGAGTTCATCAAGTTAATTATTAAATATAATCCATTAAGGCTAGATTAAATGACTTAAACCCATGGGATGAACCTTAGTCAATTAAGCCCAATTGAGAGTCTATATAATTAGGTTAAACGAACTATTATCTTCCACTTTGTTTGGAAAGAAACCCTAGCCACCACTTTCTTTAGAAAGAAGTCCACACTTCCACATTGCCAAGATCCAAGATGGAGTCATTAGGTGGAAGATCGCACGATATTTGAGATTTCTGTTGTGAATTGGAAAAAAGATTTGGGAAAATCCAAATCCAAAGGTATATTTTCTAAGAACACCTTATAGTAATTTTTTGAAAAATTAGGCATGTTCCGTCATGCCTAAGATCTTTGTTGCATGAGTTCTTTAATCTAGATCCAAGGGTTGTTTCCCAATAATTGGTATCAGAGCCTTTAGATTTAAAGAATAACATGTTAAATCCTTTCTATGGTGTACTAACTCGTTTTTGCAACATTCAAGATAATCCCATGGCTTAAAAGAGATGAATGAATGCATAAATCACTTTCTTGTGAATGTTTTATTTATCTTTTAAGATTGGTTCTAAGCTTTGTTGAGGGAGCACAGTGCCTTTTGTTTTCTTATTATTATTTTCAATTGGTGTAAACTCTATTGTGAAATGTATTATTATTATTTCTAGATAATTGGTGTAAATTGCATTATGGTATGTTTATAAATTAAATCATAGTTTTGGGATGACAACAAAGGTAAGGATCATGCTTGGGATAATCTTGAATTAGTCTAGATAGCAAAAGGATGGACTTTTTCCATCAAAATTAAAGCAAAAAGATGAGAGGAAAGTGGCATGACCCAATCATAGCGGCCATGAGTTGCTGCAATTTTGGAGTATGCGACCTTAACTTTGACTGGAATTCAAAGTAGTCTCCCATGAGTTTCATGGTGCAAGCCATATATGGTTTAAACTAAAAAGTCAAGAATCCAATGCTTCAAACGTTTTCAAATTGGAGTTGAAATGAGGGAGGTATGACCAATTAAAGTAAGACTACATAGAGGGCAATGTTAAAATTAGAATTGAATTCAAGCTTCTTTTAGGTTGTCTTTGGACTACATTTTTTTGAGCATGTTCATTGGCTCTTTGTGGCAACAAGTTTGGTGGTTTTTTGGTTGGACATTATCAAAATTTCTATCACAGATACCTTGCCATGAGGATATCTTTATTTACTTTCCTTTTATGAATGCCTTTATATATGCATGTGCATATAAATTGAAATGAATGCATTTATTTAAATTGGAATATACATCTAACAATGCATTTTGGATCTTTTGATAATGTGTTGTAACAACAACACATGACTCATGTTAAACCTATGATGTTCTCTTTAACCTACAATAGATGTTTGGTGATAAGGGTAAGTTAGTTTGCTAGGATGTGTTAGGATAGAGCCTTTAAAAACATGTCATGATGTAACAAATTTGGATACATTATAATATCTTGATGAAGTATGACTATTTGATAGTGACTCACTATAGGTCTTGTCTAATATGTAACCGTACATACTGGTGTACTCACCATGAGAAACCCATCCCAATGAATAAGACTAATCATTCCACCATTTAGGAGGTAGTGCACTACAACCTTAAATGGATTGCTTAAGTCCATGAACTGACTATGAACGAATACTCTATTTGTAGGTAACTGATTTGTGCCTAATTGGTGTCTCAGCTGATTCATGTCCAGCTGGTGCTCCTTGATTGAGGGAGTAATCAACAAAATTTATAACCTATAACACCATATACTAGGGTAGCAAAGAAAAAGCTACTATAGTATAGTGGCTCTAGGATCGTTCACTAGGAAGGATTAGCAAGCTATCAATGATACCAATTCAAAGTGAATTGGTCTTGTTTCATTTCAAGGTTAGCTTAAGAAATAAAACACAAACTTTGATTGGTAAAGATTTAGATTTGAATTAACTAACAAAACAAGTAATGGGAATAACTTAGGAAGAAAAGCATTCCTTGGAGAGTCAGGTTCACTGGGGTGGTTCCTCATGCAAAAGACATAGCTTCGGTCAGATGGTTCATTTCCTCGCGTTAGAGATTCAACATATAGTCAATTCTCTAACCGGCGTTGTACAGATACATCCTTTAATTAGATTTCAACTTTAATTTTCTCACTGATGCAACTTGCAATGGTTTAAGCCTCTCACTAAGCCTTAACCATTCAAGGTGATCTTTAACCTTGGACTTCCCTTCTCAAGCTCGTAAGAGATAACTAATGGATGTCTCCTTGGAGTCCAAAAGCTTACCAAGTGTTGGCAATTCCAGAAAATCCTACCTTAAAGTCACCTTCCAGAGGCTCGCAAGGGGTAAACTAGTGCATCTCCATGGTTGGAAATCACTTGACTTACCAAGTGTTGGCCTAGGTGACTCTAAGGTGTTTTAAGTTAACTAAAAACATATAAATCACTAAAGGATTTCACTTTCTCTTCATTACTTGCTAAAACCACAAAGCTTTGCATTCTTGCACTTGGAACCTTCCCCGGCAACCTTAGCTCTAAGGAATTAGAGGTTTAGTTACTCATTCTCTGGGGAAAACTCCTCAGAGAGTTCATAACTTAGTAAGAAAATAAAAATACAAAGTGAGAAGGTAAGGCAAAACAAAGGGCCTGAACTTTACTTGCTTTCCCAAAACTTTTCAAAAGGATCTCTCTCTCGAGAACAGGCTCCCGAGAGGTATTTATATGAACATAATAAAAAACTAATTATTACATGGATATTTTCTCTTTTTACTAACTTAAAAGCTAAGGAATCTTGTAATTGGTGGCTTATAAGGAGTATTTTGGGATTTAGACAACAAAAATCTGATGCAAAATATCTCCCAATGTCGGTAGCAAATATCGGGATGCTCCAGGAACCATTTCGCAAGAGAAAATGGTGTCTGCGAGATTTCGCAGACACTCAAGAAGGGCTGCGAAATCACTTCGCAGCAAAAAGCTATTCTCGCAGGGCTGCGAAGTTGGCTTCCACCTTGATGTTCTCAGCTTCCAGCTTGCGGCATATATCGGGCAACTTCAGAAGGAAATACACCCTACTGTACAAAAAGGCTGCGAAATCACTTCACAACAAAAGGGTGATTTTGCAACACTTTGTAAAATGCTTCTTTTAGCTTGGAGTGATTGGCTTGCAATGGTTACAACTTCTTCGTTTCAACTCCGAATTGCACACCGTTTGAAGCATTGGATTGTTGACTTCCTGAGCTTTGAAATGGTATATAACATGCATCAATTGGACTCCAGAAAGTGCTCCAAAAGTGGCTGCTACGACTGTCATCAAGAATATGCTTCATGGCAGATTCTCTTTACTTTTTCTCCTTGCATTCCGGATTTACTCTTGGCAAATGACTTCCAAGCTTTGCCCAAGATTCCTCATAATTCTCCTCAATCTTGAATTGCTTTGGTGATCAAATTACTAACAAAAACACCAAAACTTACACAAAGTGATTAAAATTGCTTTCAAGGGTCCTTAACATGCCAATTGAGTTAAAAGGCCAAAACTACTACTCAAAAGTGTTTAAAAGGATTAATTATAAGCTATCAAATAGCGCTTTTTGAGTAGTAATCAGTAACCTATGACTTGGATCTTATGTGCAACTCCTAATGCACTTAAGTTATGTATAATGCAAAAGATGTCATGCTGGAATGCTCATAAGATATAATGCATGGAATATGATAGATAAAAGTGAAACTGGAATTATATTAAATAAATAATAAATCTAAGTTTACTATATCATGTCATACTTTTAAGGGTTCTATTCTAACACCCATAACAGAGAGTCAATTGCACTCCAGTATCCTATGATATTAGATTGTTATAGAAAAATTAGATTCATGACCTACTAATGATTGAATGCAATCTCCACATGAACAAATGTTTGTAATCTAACGAGGTGATTGCTATCAACCTTAAAAGAGTACTAAGCTTGTTTCAAAGTTTGAAGTGGCTTTAACTTACAAGTAAAGGTGGTCGGTCATATATTCCTTATGGATTGGGTCACTATGGATGAAAGTTGGTGGTAATAGGTATTCTTAATAGAGGCACCATGATATTTCATGAAGTTTGATACAATGTGTTCTCTTGGGTAATTCTAAGGAAGTGTGTTAAGGTAAACCATGACAATAGTAATTCCTTAAGTGGAACTTGACATAAGCTCTTTGTGAGGTAGAACATTTCAGTTGACCACATAATAAGAAGATTTGTAAGTCAAGTATGGTAAAGGTAATCTTAAGATGTTATCAACATTTGCCTTGTTAAATAATGGACACTAGTTCATGGGAAAACTGCATATAACGAATAACAAGTCACAAACTCAAACACAACGTCTCATTGTAATATACATAGGGTATTGGAGTGTAGTTGACTCACTATAATAGAATGTTGATCCAACTTTGGAATTAGATTATGAGGTAGCCAATATTGTCCTATAGGTCCCAATTGTCCCCATTTAAGCTCATATATCTTGATGATACAATTTATGAGGGTTAGATTGGTTCTTAGTTCACTTATGTACTTAAGGGAATTTTGGTAAATATACAAAGTTGCACTAGGGTTATTGGATGGTCTCCTTCGATTGGACTAATTGATTAATTGGATCCCAATTGGGCTAATTAATCAATTAGGACCCTTTTTAGGCTTGGGTTATTTAAGTTTATTTGAAGCCTATAAGTACCCTTTTAGGGATTAGGGCTTTAAGCTTTCTTTTATTCTCTTATCAACCATACATTTCAAAAAGAGAGAACCATAACCTCCAACCCTTTTTGATCTTTGCCATCTTTATGCCAAAGTTCAACGATAAGTCATTGAGTGGAAGACTTGAGGTGTATGAGTTTTTTTACAATTTTGTTCTACTCTTCACCAATAGGAAAAGATCTAGGAACATCTAAATCTAAGGTAAGCACATCTATAACTTGAATACTAGATCTTAAAAAGAATTTAAGCTTGTTTTGCTTCTATTGCCAGGATTTAGTAAGGCTAAGAAGTTGCATGCACTTAATGAGATCTAAGGCTAAGGAATAGAGTAATACAGGATTCCCTACATTGGGATGTTGAGTTAACTTTAGAATTGGATTTCGAGGGAGCTAATACTTTCCTATGGGTCTCAATGGTCCTTACTCAAACTCATATCCCTTGACAACACATTGTTTGAGGGATAGTTGGGTTCTTTATTCACATGCATGCATAAGGGCATTTCAATAAATATGCAAGGTTTTACAAGAGCTTGTGAATGGTCCTTCTAGATTGGGTCAATCAATTAATTAAAGTTCAATAGGGCTATTTAATTAATTAAGATAAGTGACTTAAGCCTAAGATGGGATCAAGTCACTTAAACCCATAAGAAAATCTATATAAACCCATTTAGGGATTTAGGACTTTAGTTTTGGCAGTCTTTTTGTTCAATTTTTTATAGACTAGGAGCCCTAGCCTCCATCCCTCTAAGAAGATTCTATCATTCTCACATTCCAAGGTCCAATGAGAGAGCCATCTAGTGAAAAATTGTGAGGTATTCAAGATCTACTCCAAACTCTTCCCTGATTAGAATCAATCTTAGAACATTCTAGATCATAAGTAAAGTTTTCTAAGCACTAAGATCTAAGATCTATAGTTTTTATATGATATAGGCTTTCGTTATGTAGATCTAGAGATCCTTAGGAAGATATTTCCATGCACCTCTATGCTAAAGTCTTTTTAGACTTTGACCTATGAGTGAGACTTTAAGGCAATTGTATATTCCTTATGCATTGGTCACTTTTGATGGAGGCTAGTGACAAAAAATATTTTCAATAGAGGCACTATGATTTGAGACAATATGTCCCTTTTAGTGATCCTAAGGATATGTAATCATAAAATCTGTGATGACCTGTACTTAATTATGGGTTAAGTTTACTTAATTTCTTAATGAAGAATAATGGTTTGTTTAATTAATTGATTGGGTTAATAAATTAAAGAAGTTGGTTAGTTTGTTAATCTAATTAAAAGTAAGTGATTTTTTATTTTTTATTTTTTTTATAGAATTTTCCCGGTGGTTAGTAAGCTGATAGTTTAGTCAATTGCTTGTTTGAGTGAGTGGTTGAGAATTCAACAAAACTAGATTATTTACTTGGTTGTAATAACAATCATTTTCCACTTTAAAAAAGGACTAAATATGTATGACAAATTGATTTTTAGAGGACACTAAGTTGGTTTTAAATTGGAACATCTAGAAACAATTTCTTTAAATAAACAACTCCAAGCCTTAACCTTGGTTGGTTTTGAAATCAAAATATGTAGGAGAAAAGCTTTCTTTAAGAAAAAAAAACGACTAAAGTTCTAGCAAGCCAAATTTCGAAACTTGATTGAAACACTATTTTGAAACTCATTGTTGAAGTGTGAACAAACATGTATGTTATATCTAGTATTTAATTCAAGTTGTGATATACTCTATTTTGGTGAGATATGCTATTTTCTTGTTGAAACTAACCTCTTATACAACTTAAGCAAACATGGAAAAGCGTTGAAAGCACTTATACACCTATGAAAAAGACTTTGATAAGGGTGGCTTGAATGAAAGGCAAAAAGTGATAAGGAGAATGATCCCTAGTGGAGAGTCCATAACAAAAGAAGGGTAAAGTATCCTAAGGGTGAAAGACCTAAAACATTCCCTAGGAAGATCCATACGCGAATTAATATGGGGTATGGATGCATGTCCCTAGGTGAGAGCCAAATAATACGTTTTAGTCAATATATGTAATTGAAGTGGGTTGTGGAAGGGGCTTGTTCAAAAAAGGTGTACAATGAGATATTTATTACTGGATATGATATAATTGTACTTATGCCATAAAAATTTGTGATTTATATGATTGTTGTTTTAATTTGTGCAAAATATTTTACATAAGAATTTTTTTTTGTGATAATTAAATCCTTTCTTACCGAGTTGTAGTTCATCCTTTTTATAAAATGGTTTTCCTCAAATTAAGTTGGAATTAAAGGAGTTTATAGAAAGAATTCAAGGTTGTGCTCTAGTTAAGGATGAGTGGTTGTGTTTTTCATGTATAGAAGTTTGATGATAGAATTTTTTTTTAATAATAATAGAAGTAGGAGATATTAGTGTTTGTAATATGTAAACATGTATCAAAGCACTTGAATGGATATACAACATTTAATGAAATGAAAAAAAAAAATGCAAGTTTTAGTATTTTTGGTTTTAAGAGGTTTTAATTATTTTTAGGTATATTCATCAATTGAATTTATGGTACAACAAGAATCATTTAATTGTGTTAAGGGCTCTTTAATGGAGGAAAAATTAAGTTTCAAAATTGAAACACATTAGTTAAAAACAAAAGAGAAACTGATGTAGGTAAGCTTAGGTATGGGTGCACAATTTGAAGGAATGCAAAATTCTTTTGTTTTTTAGGTTGGAAAAGGTGCACTATTTAAGTTGGAGTGTGCTAGAGAGATGTACAACATTACTTGGAGGTGTATTATGATTCAAGTGCACAATATAAAATTTATTTAGAGGTGTATAATTTGATTAGGAGGTGCATTATTTTAGTTACAAGTACATAAGAGAAATACGCTATTTTAATTTGGAGAGGTGCCCTAATGGAATTTGAGTGTGTTATTGGAGTTTAGTGCATAATTTGGAGTGTTAGTGCACTATTTGTGATTCGGGTGCATAGGTTGGTTAAGTGCACTATGTGAGGCATTGTATTGGAACTGTGTTTCGTTGGAGGTGTGTTAAGTGTGTTATATAGGGTGTGTTGTGTGGTATCATGTGGTGTTTATGTGGGTGCCGTGAATGGTGCGTTAAGTAAATGCCCTCATTTTTAATTTTGTCATTTATATATCCATTTACTTTAAGTTTACAATGAAACTAATAAAATACTCCCCATTTGAATCTAATAAAGATACTTTAGAATCTAATTCTAGGTAAATCAAAATTTGATTTTTCAATTTTAGTTATAAATTGATAGCTTTTACTAAATTTCTTTGAAAAAAAATTTGTCCAAGTAAATTTACTAAAAATAAAGATCTAGAAAAATTATTTTGAATATCGCTCACATAAAAACAACAAAATTGTTTTTTTAATCTTAAATTTAAATATTTTAAAAATGACACGTTTCTCTATACTTAGTAAAATTTCTATACAACTAAAACAACATACATGATATATCATAAAACTCTTAATCCATTGTACATGTTATCCAAACATTTAAAAGAGATAAAATTTTAAGTTTGAAACTTTTAAAATAAAATGTTAAGTTGTTATTATTTAGAAATATATATTTAATAATAACAAAAAAATTGATTATTATTCATACATCAAAATTAAAATTTCTAAATACGAAAATAAATTGTTAACATCTTATATTACAAATATTACATTATTATTCTTTAACTTAGAAAAGTCCTTCTAATTTCAAAATCTTTATAGAAGGAATTTTTCTTGTAAGCATAAGGTTCCAATTTTGGAGAAATAAATAAATTGGAAATTCTCATGGTATAAAATTTATTTCAAGAAAATAGTCAATATTAAAAAAAAAAACCTCTTTTTCAAAATATTAAGTGGGAGTGGGCCCTTGGTAGGCTCATAGCCTCTAAGATGAAGCCCATCTTGATTTGTTCTTATCACCATCCTAAAGAAGAGTTCGCCCAAGGAACCAAAGGACATAGACTTTCCTTTTGGACATGATTATACATATTAATATTGTGAGTGACCAATCCTAAATATGGAACTCCTTACTTGGTAACACTAACTAATTCTAAAGTGGTCCCATTTGTATAATCTAAGATTTAAACTTAAAAGGGTGTGTTAATTATTGCCTTAAGAAACTTTCAAAGTTTAAGGCTAATTGATTTATTAGAAATGGTCTACACCTAGTAGTAAGAATCATGACCTACTTAAAGTAGGCTTGATCCTTATGATACTAGATATCATGATACTAGGATATCTTGCATAGATTTATGTAGTATTTGAGAACATTACATTATTGCTAAATTTTACCAACTTGCCTTGAATGCTCAAATTAATTAATACATAATGGTTTAATTGTTATAGGAATCATGTCTTATAACCCGATCACTCTCATTCTCACAACAAATAAATTAATTGGATCTAACTATTTTGATTGTAAAAGAAACCTGAATATAATGCTCACATAAGAGGAGCTTAAGTAGGTAACTTAGGAGTTCCATCCATTCTTAATGAACATTCCTTACAAGAAAGGAATGGTCATTGCAAGTGCAAAAAAACAGTCAAGTATAGTACCTAAGTATCTTTGGAAAAGGTGTTGCAACAACAACACGTCTCTTGCCACACTAATTATGAGATTTCCTTTAGTCTACAAGACGTTTGGTGACGGGAGCAAGTTAGCTAGACTGGTTGCCTTTAAACTATTATGAACACTAAGATGATAGAAGAAAATCTTGTTATAGAGCATTCGATTTGTATGATTTGATTCCTTAACGAGATGGAGATCTTTAGAGCTAAAATCAATTATAAGAGAAAAGTTGAAATAATCATAGAGACTTTATCAGATTCCTTCAAGCAATTCAAACTCAACTATTCCAAGAATAATATGTTGATAAACTTGCTATAGTTGATGAGGAAACTTTAGATGGTTGAGGGAATTCTTAGTATTTTTTACCTTTTGAATTATACAACAATCTCTTTTTTACTTCTCCTTAAGAGCAATAATTTATAGGCTTATGCAAACATTCTACATATGAATGGATCGAAAAATCATCTTCACACACACAAAGAATCATACATGTCTCCAAGTACTCTATATTACAAATTCATGCAATATTCCTTTGCCAAATATTAATCTCTCTCCTCCTAGTAGCTGTCACACACATATTCTTTCCTATAGGAAATAATTAATGTATCCACAAAATGCAATTCATTGTCAAATGGTTTAGTAAAGAAGAAAATTCTAACAAGCTTAACTACTTCTAGTTCACAAATACATTTTTTTTGCAACATATTACTTATTTTTACAGTATAATTGAAATTCTCTAGCATCAACGATTAACGTAATACCAAACCTCTGCATGTCTAATTCTTCTTCTAGGTGGTCTTACTCAACATGCAAAGGGTTATGGGGAATGAGAATCAAACACAAATCTTGTTTTCTTCTAACTTTCAACCCAAATGACTCGGTCATGTCTATGTCATCTTTCTTCATTCCATAAAGAAGTTCCCAATCAAAATGGTCCAACATATTTGCCAGTGGCAGCTCAATGTTAGGTATAGCAAATAATATACCAGGACATATCCTCTTTCCAGCACCAAATGGGATGTACTCAAAATTATTACCCTTGTAATCAATTGGACTATCAAGAAATCACTCTGGGTGAAATCTTTTAGCTTTGGTTTGGTAATAAGGATCCCTTCCAATTGCCCATGCATTAATGATGACTTTGGTCTTCAGGGTATCTCATACCTGCTTCATCCATCACCTCAGGGTTTTTTTTCCACCAAAGATCTGTCTAACCTTAGCTTATGCCTTTTCCATCACTCTTGGGTTTTTTCATCATTTTTTACATTGCCCATTCTATAGCTATTGATGATGTCTCACCTCCACCACCAAAAATGTTCTAAAAAAGAATTAATAAGCCTTAGATTATGTTGGAGATGCCAAGGATTCTTTCTTGCATCATTGAACACACTTTGAAAGAACTGGCAAGTAAAACCCAAGCAATATTAGTGGCATAAATTTTCCATTTTGTGGAAGCTACAGACTAGATTCAATTAGAACTATTTACTTCAATATGGTTAGTTAAAAGCTTGGCCTCTCAAGAGCTTGAATTGACTCCTAATTAGTTCTTGTTTCTGTTAAACATAAGACAATGATAATGTGATTGAAAGAGGCAAGTGACCATATCTAACTTGAGGTCTTGAGCTATTATATAATCATTATTCACCAATTTATTATTGAGTCAACTCATCTTTCAATGGTTATATTTTTCACAAGATGTATAACCCACCATTATTGTTTCCTAATATTAAATTTGAAACAAAATATTTACATTCAATATATTGGATTGGACTTTGACCATTTCATCTGAAAACTAATTGGTGTTCGGTGAGGGTAGGTCAAACCCTTTATGACATCGACATCACATCCCGTAGACTTGTTCTAAAAATCATCACTTGGGTGATCCAACCCTAGACTTAAAAGTGACATTATTGCACCCTAACACAGTAAGATATAAATTACTTTCTTACCATATTCATATTCTCCTTCACTATTTTAGTGATGACTTGTTTAAGGTGATAGATTTGATCTAGAAGAAAAATGTTAGTTTCATTTGCTTCTAGTATCCAAAGGGCCTTATGACTTTCAAATATGTCTATAAGGTTAAGAGGAACCCATATATATATAGTCTCAACAACTTTCTCTTTTATCCTATGTGGGATATCATAATATATCATTACACTCCAATGAAAAATCATAAAGGAGCGTGCATTGAAACAGATTTTTAAACAATGTAAGACATTACTTGACTTTTGCGTGCAGATAATATGTGTTCCTAAGAAAATTTTGGCACCCTAAGAATATTTTAGTCAATTAACAATAAAATTATATTGGTTAGGCTTGATTTCATCTTGTGATAGAAGAAAATTATCAAATAATTTTTTTCCTCCTATTCAATAGCTATGAAATGAAATAATTTTCAAAATTAGTGAAATGTTAGAAATATTGAATCAAAAGGTAATATACTAACCAATATGATTGCTTTGATGTTGTTGTCAATTAAGGGAAATCCAAAGTTTCCATGCTTTTGAAGCTTTAAAAGAATATCAACTAGATCTTCATTTGCTTCCTGCTTTCCTGTTTCTGTTGTTGTCTTGCTCTCTTTATGCTCATCAATGATATTTTGAAGTATCCTATCAAGTCTTTGATGCACCTGGAAAGTGAATCTCAATAATGGACTACACCTAAAGAAGGGGAGGGGGTGAATAGATGTTGTTGAACAACAAAATAATAATAATAATAATAATAATAATAATAATAATAATAACAACAACAACAATAATAATAATAATAATAATAATAATAATAATAATAATAATAATAATAATAATAATAATAATAAAATAAAAATAAAATAAAAATCCTAACAAAGATTGTCTAACCTTAGAATTTCTCAATGTCAATAAACTTCTCTACCAACAAATTTTTAATAAAGCATAAAATCTACAAGCATGTATGCACCAACACTCTCCTAACAATTTATAAATGCAAGTCACATGCAAATGCTTCAACACTCCTCAAAATTAATTCAAAAGAACAATTATCTCCTTAACTCATTTCAATTTACTAGAAGATATCATTAACTAAAATGAACAGAAAAATTATTGAAGATCTTCCATGGATAATCACACTTATTTCAACTCATATTTCTTCCATTCAACATATATGCCCAAGTAACCAATGATATAAAAAAATGAAAATAAATCAAAGGGTAGAGTGAGAGAAAAAGACAAATAACACTGGATTTTAACGTGAAAAACCTTCGAAGAGATAAAAAACCATGGTTTACAATCAATCGAAAACATCCACTGTGAAGAATAAAAAATTGAATACAAGGTTTTACCTAACTCAAGCCAACCAATACGTCTCAGACCACTTGACTAGTACCTTTCACTTTCAGCTTCTCACTTTTTTCTTTTGGAGCACACTTGGAGCCCACACTAAGCTCAATCTTGCCCTTTTATTGAATCAACACAATAAGAAAATATGTTTTTACGCAAACCCAAATAGAATGAGAGATGAATGTTTAAGGAATTGACCTATATATATATTTTTTTTTTCAAAAAATCCATTTAAAAATTTTCTTGGAAAGCTGGGATGAGATTTTCTTAGTATGCAAACAACCTCAAAATGGTAAGGAATAAGGAGTTCTCTCTTACGATTGTTGCAATTTTTCAATCTAGAAATAAAAGAAATTTGATTTTAAAGGGAAATGAAAACCTTAATCTGATGGCTGAAAACCGATCTAAAAAAGAGGTTATTTGGATTGATCTGCTCCTACACTTGGATCTATCCATAAATAAGGGAACTTACAACTTTTACCAAAAATTATTTCTCTCAACTTCCCTAACACTTTTTAAAATAATTCAAGGTAACCAACTTGTTGAAAAACAAGGTTGATTTGAATCCATTCAACACACACTTGGCTACATGCCTCGACCTCTTAGCAAATCCAAAGTCTTAATCTTCAAAGGTTAAGTAGTCCGAAAAAAATTGGAAAATTGAGTTAAGGGACACTTCAAAATTTTGTCAAGAATTGCCAACCTAGCTAAATACTCACAATCTCCCTCTTTGACAATTCTGGGACAAAACCCTTTACAATACAAATGAGTACAAGTAAGTAAGCCCCACCCAACTCTCATACAAGACCACTCACTCACTCACTCACTCACTCACTCACTCACTCACTTAAAAGATACTACAACACCTACAATTAAATCTCAAGAAAAACTATTAGTTGCACCTACAAGAAACCATTAACTGTACACAATATTTCCAAGAATCTCTAGACGTTTCAAATGAATTTTCACAAGTATATCCACATATATCCACATTCAAACATAGAACTATATCCATTTAAAAATGATCACACATGTCCAAAGTTAAGAAGTATGCATTCATATGTCCAAAGTTAACAAGCACGTATTCACCATCATGTCAAGTAGCCAAAGATTTTTGAAAGTTGATCATGATCAACATCAAGTATCCAATATAGCAACATCCATGTATAATGTCTTCCTCTTTTGTCCCCGAAAGAGACAAATGTCACTTGTGAGTTGTCCAAAACTATGCAAAGTGTTCAGAAGCCAAAAATGAGTTGTCCAAAAACATAACTATCTAAAAACATGACTAAAAGAGATGTTTGTGGACAAAATCTTCAAGATCTTACAGCTAATCCATATTATAGTGCATTTGTCCATCAATTAAAGAAAAACCTTTTTCCTATGTGATTGAAGCTGGGAAATCTACTCAGAAAACAAAGTGGATTGTACAAAAATTTTCTCATCTAAAGCATCAAACCTAGCGCATAGTTGAGCTAGGACACCTGATCCTAAAATTGAATCTGAGTCACTTTCACCAATTTTATTCTACACATTCTTCCTAAGAGAAAGAGCATCCTCAATCTATCATTGACTTCGATTCTAAGATGAGGTATTGATGAGACCCATTGGCTTGAGAAATGATGAATTTACAGGAAATTCCACCCCGACCCTTTAGCAATTTTTTGTGATCAGAATGCCATAGGGAAAAACCTCTTTCTTAGACATGGAATGATATCCTCTAAGTATCATTTCATCTATGATGCAAGATGCTAGGTGAAAGGAAAAACCCAAATCTCTCTATTTCCCAACTCCAAATCAGGTTAGGAACATACATAACTATCTTAAGCTTTTTCTAAATCCTATACATAGTGGAAAAATAACATTTTTATACTTTAAAAGGATTCACAAAGTGCTAACGAAAACCATACCTTAGATTCAGATGTTCCCAAAACAAATCCACATGGTGAGGATGAAAATTGAAATCGCAAAAGTCTCGTAAACCCGTAGTCTTTCGCTTGATGACTCGAATCTTGATCTTGACACATTTCTGATAGGGAGAAAAAGAGGGTGTAGGCTATGGCTCTCTATCTCTTTGGATGGTGGAAGACAAAATCTATGGAAACCCTAACCCAATGAGGAATTTATAAGGTTCCTAAGTGGGCTTAAGTGACTTAAGCCCACATGTGCCCAAGTCACTTAATCTAGTCCAAAATGTGTTCTAATTGATTAATTAACTTAGTAGGATTTAATAATTAATCAATTAGTCCAATCTAGAGACCTTGTTCACTTATTCCTATGCAACTTTGCATAATTACCAAAATGCCTTTATGCACAAAAGTGAGCGTAGAGCCAATTCGACTCCTATAACCCATGCTAACAAAGTATATGAGCTTAGAGCAGGGACCATTGGGACGCATAGGAATATTGGCTCCCTCAAAATCTAATTCTAAAGTTGATTCATTATCCCACTATAGAGAATCAACTAAACTCTAGTATCTTATGTAAATAACGAGACATCAAGTGCTTGGGTCTGTGACCTGCTATCCATTGTGTTTAATCTCCCCATGAACTGGTGTCCGTTGTTTAACAAGGTGAAAGTTGTTAGCCTTTCAAGACTACCTCTACTATCCTTGAGTTACTGATCCTCCGATTGTGTGTTCAATTAACATATCTTAGCTCTCAAAGAGCCTATGTCAAGTTCCACTTAAGGAACTACTATGACCATAGTTTCCATGAACACACCTTCTTAGGATCACCCAATGGGACACAATGTCTCAATCCCAAGAGATATCATGGTGCCTTTATTGAGAATACCTATTGTTATCGACTTCCATCAATAGTGACCCAATCCATAGGGAATATATGATCAGCTTACGATCTCACTTTTAGGTCAAAGTCATTGCTAACTTTAGCACAAACTCAATATTCTCTCAAGGTTGAGAGACATTACAATGAAGCAACTTAGTGAGGTCATGACTACTTGATAGTCTTAAGTCATGACTCACCGTAAGTCTTGTCCAATATGTAACCATACACACTAGTGCATTCACCATGGGAAGCATGTCCGGATAGCTAAGACTAACCATCCCTCCAATTAAGAGGTGGTGCACTATAACCTCTAATGGGTTGCCTAGACTCATGAACTAGTTGTAAACAAGTTATCTATTTGCAAAGAGTCCATGACTTAGATCTTTTGTGCAACTCTTAATGCACCTAAGTCATGTACAATGCAGAAGATGCAAACAAGAATGCTCATAAAGTATAATTCAAGGAATAAAGATAGATAAAAGTGAAATTGGAACATCATTAAATAAATAATGAATTCCAAATTTATTACATCATGTCATGCTTTTAAGGGCTCTCTATCCTAACACTAGGTTGATAAGTTCCCAATGAAGAATTCGAGACAATAGAAGACAACCTCTCTTACAAATATCTGTCTAGTAAGACGATGGATAAACTGAAAAAGTTAGAAATGTTGCAAACACCTATGTAGGATGAGATATGCTACCAATGTGAACAACTAAGCCTATTTCACCTCAAACCTTTCCCCATAAGTCAATTGAAACTCTATCTAACAGTTTTGAAGTGATGTCCAATTCACTCACAATAGGTGCATCAACCAATAGGATGCTTAATACTTCAACAACCACATCTGGAGTGACCTTAACAACTATTCCAAAGAGACTTGACTTGAGATAGGACTCACCTAGGTCATGTTCAATTATATTTGAATAGAACATATGGACGATAGGAGCACAAGTAGTCCCAATGAAGCCTGCATGAGGAAGTCAATCTAGTTATGCAAATAATGCTGAAATTTGGGTGTCTTTGAAAGATTCCAGATGAATCTATCTTTCAAGAACAAGAGACTTGTGACGATAAACCTTGTGTACAAGTCTCTATAGAACTTTGTCAGGAAATCATTGAAAGGAATCCCATTAATGGATGCTTTTGTAGGAGCCCTAAGGATACTAGGAGGTTGGATAGGTGGATTAATAGGGGCAAATTTTCATCTCGTTTACCATTTCGAGTCCTAGAGGATGACCCTTTAACAAAGGCTTTGATCCTACGACATTTCAGAGGCATAGTTAAAAGTAGAAAATACAAAGAACCAAGTAGCCAAGGAATGTAACAAAATCAGAGATGAAATATTTCCTTAAAACATCCTATTGTGATAAACTCTCACATAGAGATAGATAATAACAGAGGATTAAAACCTATAGACATAGTAACGAAGGTTGTTGGAGATGAAGTCCTTTGATAGAGAACACTTGGAAATGCACTGCATTGAAGACACAAACATAACAACAATGGGAAGAACTCATCGGAAAGGCTGCTGACAACAAGAGATGGAGCACCAGTCGATGACAAATGACAGAGCACAGGTCGACGATAATAGTTAGATTAAATGGGTTGTGCGGCTTGCAATTTCCATTTATGAAGCTAGAACAATGGATCAGCAAGAGTCGAAAGAGAGGAAAAAGACAACAACATGTAGCAAAGCTTGGAAATGATGAGTTGAAACGAATTTATAATTATCACTAGAAAAGATTGTTGGAGAGGGAAAGGATCTCGACAAACTTGATTCTAATAAAAAAAACTGTGTTGAAAATCTTGCTGGAATAGATGTTGACAATAAGGATAGACGCTTAGGTCAGACACGAGCTAAGTATAATGGTAGTCCCAAGCTTGAACAAGGCAACACACATGTAGTTACAAAATAAATCTAAATAAAATAGTTAAAAGAGATTTATGCTACAAGGGAAGATTTTTCTAACATACACAAGATCTTTAGGATACAACCCAAGAACCTAAGAAGGTTAAAAACATACCAAAATAGGTTAATTCAATAAGTTATACAAAAACCACAGAAATAGGATTACAAACAAATGTTTATAAAATAAATCTATTTAAAATGGTTAGAGATGGCATAAAAATCAAATAAAAAATCTGCAATATATATAAAATGTCTATAATATATTTCAAAAGCCCAAAGAGCCCAAACATGCACCATATGATACAAATTTTAATAAACATTTCGTAACTCAAAAATAGGATTGCATAGTTAACCACAAATCTCTATTGTAGTTAAAATATTAAAGTCTAAATACATGATAACTCTAGCTAAGAAAAATCAAAGATAGAGTTATCATGGTTTTGTAGCATTTTGGGTTGTCGTCCTTTGGGATTAACTCTAAAGTGTTTATTTGTTTGGCTATTAGGTAGTCATAATCTCACCAAATTGTTATACTATATAGTCTCCCAGCCTTGAACGAACACTAAGCTTGTACTAAAGTTTACAGTAGTTTTAACCTACGGGTGAGATCTTGAGGTAGTCATATATTCTCCATGGATTGGGTTATTGTTTATGGAGATCAATGACAACAAGTATTCTCAATACAAGTGCTATGATATCTTATGGAGATTGAGACAATGTGTCCCTTGGGTGATCCTAAGGATGACTTTTTAGGAAATCTATGGTCATAGTGGTTCCTTAATTGGAACTTGATATATGCTCTTTGTGCACTAGAGTATGACAATTGATCATACAATAAAAAGATTTGAGACTCAAAGATTGTAGAGGTAATCTTGAAATATTGATAATATTCACTTTGTTAGATTACAAACACAAGTTTATAGGGAGTTTACATATAATAGATAGTAGATCACATACCTGAACTTATATATACATATAATGCTGAGTTAACTTCAGAATTTGATTATGAGGGAGCCCATATTTTTATATGGGTCATAGTGGTCCCTGCTAGAGCTTGTATTCTTTGATAACATGGTTTATAAGGGTTAGTTGAGTTTTTTATTCACATATGTGAATAAGGGTATTTTAGTAAATATATGAAGTTGTATGAGACCTTGTGAATGGTCTCTTCAGACTAAGCTAATTAATTAATTGGAGCCCATAAAAGCCCACCGGTGTCTCATTCAGACTTTATCATTACGATGAATGGTTGATACCCCGTGTTGTATATGTAGTCCAATTCGTACCATAAGGTCCATAACAAATGCCCAATTATAGCAGCATAGGCCTTCATCAGAACAACTTGGGGAAAGCCAAGACCCAAGATCAGTGGTGGGCGTTGGTGGAGTTGGGTCCCACCTTCACATAGCCCTTCGTTTCACCGTAGCCGATTGACCAGTATCCAACCAACGCATTCAACCCATAGTAGATCTCTCTCTTTGCTGCTGGCGTCGAGGAAGAAACTTACCTTTCTGTCCAGGTGCAATCATCTATTTCCACCTTACAGTCTTGGTTCCACATATTGATTTTCTGTTCTTTTTCATGCTTTGATTTTCATTGGGTTTCACTTTGATACATCTGTAAAACCATTCCGTTTCTGGGGTTTTCTTGTTTGCCATATCCATCTGTTTGGTTGCTGAGAAAAATTGAGGAAATGAGCATGTTATGTTCAGAATGCTTTATTTAGTGATTTAAGTTTTTGAGGCTTTTAGGTGTCCTCCTATTTGGGTCTCGCTTTATTGAAAATTTGAAATGGATATCCACTAAAATGAACTGTAGGAGATGGGATAGGCAGTGCACAGGATAGAAAAAGAAGAGTAGAGGAGCGTTTCTACATCTTACTGGAGTGTTCTGACTGGGGTAAGCATGGTTTTTTCGAGTTCTTAGAATGCTTGTAATGCATTCGAAAATCCCTTCCAAATTAAGCCGAGACTTAAACTATTAGTTATCCTTGGAGACCAATCAGGGTTTGCTCTTGAAGACTAACATATCAAAGTAAGTCATTTTGTTAAGGCAAAGGTATTGATCTGTAGGACGAGTGAGTAGGTAGGGGCCCTATTAAGAGTTTTCAATGAGCTTTCCCCATTTTATGTTGCTCTTATGCAGTTCTACATCTATTGGAAGCAAAGGACTTCATTTTTCCCTTTTTTTTGGTGATTACAGGGTATCCCTAGTTGTACTCCCACTGGATAATAAAGGAAGGAAGCAACGGGACTTTTAATGGAAGGACTTGGTTACATGTTCAAACATGAGTTTAGTGGAATGGGGTTTTAGTTGTCAGGGTTGGGATTCATTTGGGGTTGCTCTCACCTTCTATGGTCAATGAGGCTTTAATGGGAAGTGGCTCTGAAGTTTGATGTTTCATGAAGAATAGAGCAATTTATGGTTGTTATGGTGGGGGCTTTGTGGGGTGGGGATGGGGAGGAGATAAGCTTTCTGACAATAGAACCTTTGTTTGGAGAAGGGCATCTTTCAACTAGTTTCCATTGTGTGTGTGCTGCATATAGGGGATATGGGGGGCTCAAATAAAAAAATCTGCTATGAATTTCAGTTTTAAAGGAACCTTAGGATGGAGGGTTGTTCCAATACCACCCTTCTTATACCTTTTCTAGTCAAAGAGTTAATCTCACTGGACCCCTTCCCTATACTTGCTGCTATGAAGAGGTGTCTTTTGTATCTCAAACCATATCCGACCTCTATTGAGCATGTTCACTTTCTCTATGGAGAATGACCTCAAAATAGGTTCTCATCTCCTGATGCATTCCTTGTTTCGTCTTTGATTTGGAACAGATTTTAGCTGAGATAGCTAATGTGTGAGTTATTCCTAGTAGAGCTGGTTGTCCTATTATATGCATAGACAGACGATCAGTGATTTGAGCAAAATGTCTAGCTTATAATAAAAGTTATGCTATGTCACTAGCTGTTGGGTTATAATGAATGAGGTTACCATTGTATCTTTGATATTCAGTTTATTACAGTTGAGACAATGGAATCCATTGTTGAGTTCACCCCTTCTTGTGAAGCCCCATGTTGAGAAATAAGATGTTTTTTCTCATGTTTTCTCAACTGAAAAGCTGCAGTCTTTCTCTATTTCAAGATGCCAGTAGAGTGATAGAAATATCAGAGGGAAAAGAGTATCTGGTTTGACTTGGTGGCTGTCCCATTACAAGCATGGAGGAATTTCACGTATAGGTTCCAATGGAAGTCAATGTCTATCACTATTTTGGGCCATAAGTGAACCATTGTGTAAATGATGATTTGTCTATTACATTGAAGCAGTATTCTTAGTGAAGTTATGTCAATCTTTTTCTTGTGGTACCCCATGCTGAGGGATTTAGAGGGAATTTTGATCTCTTGTTTTACTTTGCTAGAACATGCATTCTTGCTGCATTATGAAATGAGAATAGGCTGATAGAAATTCCAAGAAGAATAGACTGGTTTGGCTGTTTGGTCTGTGCACATGTTCTCTAGTTATCTTATCTTGGAATTGAAATTTTAAAATCTAAAATAAAATAAAGTTAGTGTTAGCTGAATTATAGTATGTTTTAGCAGTTGTGAACTTTGAAATGTGGTTTAGTTAGACAGTATGATTCTGGATAAACATCATCTAACATTTCTTTCTTTCATTTCTTAGCTTCAAGAAGGATTAGACATTACGTGTGACAGGCTGGTGAAATGGGTTTGCTTTAACATTTTCACTTTAGTGTGGTCTAAGTAGTTTATTTCAATTTGGTTCTTGTATCGGGAACTTCTTTGAATTGCAACTAGCTTTAGGGCTAATCTATTGAATCCTTTACAGTTAATTTAAGGTACGCATGAAGTTTAAGTGTATTTTAAAAACCTAATTAAAGTAAAATTGCCAGCCATAATGTCTCAATGATGTTGTACTATGATTAAAATTTCCAATATTACACATGCTGATAAGGTTTTTCTGAAATATATAGGGAAGGAAAATTGGAAGCTATCTTGATTCTTGTCTACTTCCAGGAGGCCTCATGAAAATATCTGAATGAAGCTAAATTCCCTGGAAGCAGCCAAGATAGCCCTACCCTGTGACAAAATAATATTTCAACACAATTAGAAGCTTTGTACTTAAATTCCATAATTCTTCATGTTTTAATTGAAGTCTGCTAGGTATGAAAGCTAGACACCAAGTAAATGAGATAGGCCACTTCTCTAAGGTACTTATTGATGGTTGTGAATAATAATAGTAAAAATCATTTTATGATGTTTTTGCCCTGGATACCTGTTTCAACTGTTAAGGAGTTTGGATGGGGATGTGGGAGGTTCTAAGCTTGAATCCCTATATGGAGGAAAAGGAACAAAAAATTTTAAAGATACAATTAAAAATAAAAATTATTATTTTATGATGTTTCTACCACCATTTATTCTTTTTTCTTTGTTTGAAAGTGCAGGGATGCTTGGAAAATCATTTGCTTCTCCTTTGCTGACCTTGGATTTTACAGCACGCTTATCTTTTTCTAGTGTGAGTACCACTTCCAGAGCTTATTACTAAGATGATATTGGACAAAATGGAAATAACATTATTATAAATGGTTTTTGCACTATAAAACATGAAAATTGACTTATTTTGAATCCCATGCAAAACCAAATAAACTGATTTGGTTTGTGCTCCAAAATCCACCTAAACTTTTGCAACTCTTCTTCAACTCATACATTTAATAGCAAGAAGTCAACATGCATAGATACTTTCCTTGGGCTAGTGAGGATTTTGAACTGCATCTTCTATGTTAAGATTGTATATCCTGCGTATCCTAGGGAAAAGAAGAAACAGAAATTCTTTATGGAGTAAAGGGACCTTCATTTAATGGTTTCGATTGGGATCTCCATGGTCCTTACTTTCATCCGTATCAGAACAGAAGAGATGGATCTATAAAAATTTAGCAATTCTTGGGACCAAGTTCATCTTATTTGCAGCTCCTTTTAGTTAGTTATTGAGGGGCAAAAAGGGTAATCTTAAGCTATAGGTCTCCCAGTAAGTCATGCTTGGATTGAGAACTCATGGACTTCGACTAATAGTGTGTATGACAGTGTTTCTATTCAAAGTGCTTTTAATAGAAGTGCTTTCTCTAGAAGTGTTTCTGGGAGAATTCCTATTAAGTGCTTCTCTAAGAATTACTACGAGTGATTTTTCAACTTTTTAAAAATGTTTCTGAACTTTGCCAAACACCCGATTTTTCTTCAAAAACATTTTTATACTAGAAGTGTTTTCTAAAAACACTGCCAAACAAATTAAGTATGACCCCAAACCCAATATTATATGAATGAAAATTAGTCTTGTGGATGGCCCCATTTCAGGCCCTACAAGTTGATAAAATAGTTGATAATAAGTAGGTTAAAATGAAGAAGCAACCCACATTTTCGGTTATTTCACATCTAGTAGTGGTGCAACAGAAATTGGCTTTCTAATATATGTGACTCATGTATTTTTTTTTTTTGTTTTTATGATTGAAATCTCTTAAGGATTACTGGAGAAAGAAAGCATCTTAGAAGTTTTGAAGGAGATAAAACACAAGCTCCATTTGTTGTTAGGAAAGTAATCCCTTGGTCTCTTTCCATGCAAGAATGGTTTCAGTGGTGAAAAATTTTCATACTCAAATGGTCTCGTCCTTATCATGGAAAAGTTACTCAACATCAGGGGGTGATCATTTCCTCTATTTTTGGCTAACATGAATACAAGAATATCAATCACAGCCTCATGTAATATTTAATTTGTAAAGAAGCTGCTTAATCGCTGAAGCAGTCATAAGTGGAAATGTCTGATTCCTTAGAAATAAACAGAGCTTTAGCAAGTTATGAAAATATTGTTAGCATGAACACTATAAGTAGAATGGAGATAGGAGCCAATTCAATTAGTTAGTTAAAGGAGTGTAAGTCATGTATTGAGATACGAGTCAAATACAGATGAAATGTATAAATCTCAGTAGAGGTTGGAAATAGATGATTTATTCCTTTCACTTGTACTAGCAAAACAAGATTTGCTACCATTCTTTAGCTTTTAGTTTTTGGAAGTTAATTGGCATGTTTTCAGAAAATTGGTTAGATAGTAGAAGGAAATTATGAAGTTGACTAAAATGTTTAGTTTTATGGGCACAAAATGTTTGGGTAGTTAAGTTACTACATGTTCCAAACAACTACTATGTGAATATTAAAGGAGTGGTGACAAAAGAAAAGAGAGAAACCAAAGGTGAGTGAATCAGTCAGGAGTTGGAGATCAAACTGATGAAGGGTTTAGCTGCAGGAAATTCATTTTAAGATACATTGATCATGTGCAGTAAATACTAAAGAATGCAGTGTTGGAGTTCAATTCAAGTTGAAGGAATTAAAAGGATAACAGGACAGCCAAAAGGACTGTGTTGGTTTAGGCTGCAGGAAAAAATGTGAATGACCAGTTTTTTAGAGAGAGATAGAGAGTAATTGGTTAAGTTGATCAGGTATAAAACTGGGGGTGGGAAAGTCCTGCAGCATTCTATTTCACATGGACACTTCAGAAGTCGGGTTTTACTGAAATTTTATTGCTAAAGTTCCTCACGCTGCATGTCACCATTAGGAAAATTATTAAACAGAGTGGATATTTTCTGTGACTAAGAATGTAGTAGTAAAGACCTGATCATGCTTGACCCTCAAAAAAGAACCGTAAATATTGAATGACAAAAGCATTGGGGCATAACTGAGATGCAATTGTCTTGACATCTTCCATTATTCTTGTACGTTGACCCATATACGGTTTTAAACAATCTCTTTTTAGCTTTTCTTCATAATAAATTTTTCTTCTTTTCTCATTGCAGACTGATCTTGCAACAGCTGCACCAAATAACTTGAACTTCTCAAATGGCATTCTACCAAATGTGACCAGAGGTGCTTGTACCTCCCTTGCTGCAACTAAGAAATGGGAGTTGCATTCAACGGCACAAACTGCAAGTATAACACTGAACGATGAAGATGGGAAGGCATGGGAAGCATGCAAACAAGCTCTGTCAGTGTTTCAGTTCAGTGATGAGGAGGAAGACAAGATCCTTGGGAAAGCATTTGGCCATGTCCATTCACCTTACTGGAGCGAAGAGCGGAAGAAAGAAGTCCCACAATTTGAAATCGTGAGTGAAAAACTGGAGTATTTGAGGAGTTTAAACCTTTCTGATGACGATCTGGGCAAGCTCCTGAAGAAATTCCCTGAAGTTCTCGGGTGCAGTCTTGAAGAGGAGCTGAGGAACAATGTACAGGTCTTAGCCAAGGAGTGGGGAATAGAAGGTAAATCACTAAAAAACGTTCTTCTTCGTAACCCAAAGGTACTGGGTTACAACGTGGACTGCAGGGGAGATTGTATGGCACAATGCACACGCTGCTGGGTTCGGTTTTAGCTTTCATGAAACTTCAATGTTCTATCTATGTCCAAGATCTGTTTCTGCTCAATTATCTGTAATTCTTTAAGATGAAAATAATCTTCAATTTCTAGCATCGTAGCTGTGTTATGTGTTGCATTTTGAGGTCTGGCTGAATGCAGCCAGTGCTACGTATAAAAGCTGAGTTGGGTTGAAATCCATTGTAATTTTTGCTTTGTAAAAGATCTTGATATTCATGTGAGAACACTCACTTTTAATTTTATTCATCAATAATTTGAGGCTATGCTTGGTTCCGAAAAGCTTTAAGCTATGTTTGGTTCTCAGAAAATTTGAAGGAAAATGCAAGGGAAAGAAAATATAAAAGAAAAGTAGAAAGAAAGAAAAAATAAAGGAGAATAAAAAAATAGATTAAAAGTTGATAAATTATTTTTTTTGTTATTTTAAACTCATTTTCTTTATTTTAACTCATCAATATAAAGATTAAATAATTTAAAAATATACAAGTTTCTAATTAGTTTTAATTATATTTTATTTTCTTTGATATTTTTTATAGGACAATCAATCATGAAAAAATTATTTTCCTTTACATTTTTTTTCTTTCCTTAGTATTTTATGGGAACCAAACATAATCTTAGGGAAAGAAAAAAAAATGTTGAGGTATATAATTTTATCATATTTGATTTTACTATAAAAAATGTAAAATTTAAGTATAATTAAAATTATTAAGAAATTTGTATATTTTTAAATGATTTAATCTTTATATGGAAGAGTTAACTCCGTGAAAAAGTTTTGAAATAATATATAAAAATAATTTATTAATTTTAAATATACTTTTTATTTTCTTTCATTTTTCTTTTCCTCATATTTTCTTTCAAACTTTTTAAGAATCAAACATAGTTTTAAAGTTTCTTCTTTATATCAAATTAAGATTTGTGAAAGTTATATATTTCCTATGTTTTTTTTATTATATTAACGTTAAAAAAAATAATAATAATAAATAAATAGACCAAAAGATCCAAGGTAGGAGATTGAATGTTTTAAATTCAGCCAAAGTTGCAACACCGAGTGTAGATGAATTTCAACTATGGATAACACTTAAAAAGGGGTGAATGTTTTGATATTTTCTTTCAATCTTACCAACAAGAAAGCAAAACAAAAGCAATAAGGGATGCACCAACACTCTCATGAGAGGATGATCGATGCAATTCATATGCAAATGAATCAACAATGTTCAAATAAGATATACAAGGCATTTCAACTATTCAAAACACATTTTCTCATATCCATTAACACAAAAACCAAGTCAAATTATTTCATACTATTCCAAAGATTAAATGATTCAATTTCTACTCATTACCTTAATAGAACAACAAATTAAATCAATGGAAGTTTTATAAGCTAAATAAAATAAATGAAAAGATGAGATAAAGGTAAAAAAACCGTAACACCAAAATTGAAGATAAAAAACCTCCAAATATATAAAAAACCACATTCCTCTAGGTAATTAAAAGTATTCACTACGGAGAAAATTAATTAAGTACAAGGATTTATCTTGTTCAAGTCTTTAATCCTATCTCAGACCATTTGCCTAGAGCTTTTAAACTTCAACTACCCACTTTTTTCTTCTCTAGCATACTTGGAGTCCACACCAAACTTGATATCGTCTTCTTCTTGATTCCATACATGAAGAAATTTGGATTTTACCTTAAAGATGATGAATATAAGAGTAGGATTGAAACCTACATTGAATCAACCTATTTTTAAAGAAATTTTCTCACTTAAAAGATATTTTTTAACTCAAACTTGTCAAATTTTCTTTGAAATTAAACATCCCATAAATAGGTAAAGAACTTGAAGCTCAAGGAAGACCATCTAGTTCTCACAATTTTGAAACCTTCTTCTAGAAATAGGGCTTAAATGCTAGGGTTTTAAACTCCATCAAACGGTTTAGATTTATTTGAGAAAAATGAAGATTTTGCAAATATGATCAAATCCTAATTGATTAGACGGGACCATGAAATTCTAGGTATAATAAAAATTGTTACCCTTAGTGTGGCCAATCAAAAATTGATTCAAATGTTCTAAGTACAATTTTTTACATGCTTAAACTTTAACTCCAATTTTCAACAAAAAAAAAAAGTTTAAAACTTGGTTGATCAATGTTTAATATCATCCATCACTTAAAAAACTTTCACCCTCTCCCTTAACAATCTTCAATCATGGTCTACTTGGAATGACGTACAAGAGTTAAAGGGAGGATTTGAAGCAAATGAGCTAGGAGAACACAATGAGAATTGACCCGAAATTGCCAATACACAAAGATGCTTGCACTCTTCCCCTTTGGCAATTTTAGGGCAAAAACCCTTTACAACTCAGATGAGTACAAGTATACCTTAACCCAATCTCATATAAGACACAAATACTCATCCTCACAACCTAGATACTACAAAACCTACCGCTAAAATTTGATAAACATAAACTGGTTAGTAGCACCTACACAACATGGGAAAATATTCATAGATAACACCATATGTAAAGTATCTTGAATGAGTCAAAACATTCTATACCAAAACGAGCAATATCTAATAATTCCAATAATATCAACTTGTAGAAATCTCTCTCACTATTGTCCCAGAAATAGACTAAGGGAAGAAATAAATCTTTTCAAAATCCTAAAATAGATCCTCAATATTGCACATACAATTAACCAATAATAAAAAAAAAACATTTGTATAAACCATTACTCTAATAGAAATTCAATATCCATGTAAACAATTATTAGCAAAATATATCAACATTGACATCCTCCCCCTCAACCCAACTATATATGGGATTAGATAAGAAATTTTGAGAAAGAAGCTTTAGGAAACCAAACCTTTTAGAAATATGAAAGAACCAAGATTAAGCCCCAAATTGAACAAAATATCACATTCAAGCTCCAACACTAATATTGAAAACATTAAGAAGCTAGCACCAATTGACTCTCACATTTTCCATTTTAATAAATTTCCTTCCTCTTCTCTCTCTTTCTCTCTTTCTCTCTTTCTCTCTTTCTTTTTATTTTTTAAAAAAAATACAAAAACTTAAAGAAAAGTGGCTATGATCACAAATTGATTACCAATTTGATTATACAAACACAACTCTCGGTCAAGCTCAAATACAGTTGATTGATCAGAATTTCAGTTGTACTTTTGATCATACAACATCAGGTCCCGATTTTGGTTGAAAGTCTAGTGATCACCCTTTCTATCATAAACAATCAGCTCTTAGTTTTTCTTTACAAATAGGTGATTGATACAGTCAATCAATCAATCAATTTTGATCAGAGTCATTCAGCTCTCAATTTTGCTTTCAAAAAATAGGTGATCAAATGAGCTATGCAAAAAATCATCAAAATGAGCTAAAAATTCTATACAAACTTAAGAAAAATGAGAAAGATGGTGCAAACAAAGTTAATGATCCTAAGAAAATATTCAAAATAAAGCATTAAAGCTTAAAACAAGAATCATTTGACATTTGATTATTTATATGCATAACAATAAAAAATGCTAACAAGAGACTTTTGACTTGAAGAGACAAGGCAATGATCATATGAAACTCATCAATTTATCATATGATAAAGATAAAAAGTAAGGGATTATTAACACTCCATTAAGTGATTTTTAGCCAAAAAAAAACTCACTTATAAGTCCATAAAAAGCTAACAATGATAGATACTTTCCACTTATAAGATTATATTTTATATCCATGAACCAAAAATTATTTTCAAGATCACCTTCATCGTGAGAGCAACTCAATTTTATTTCCCTTGAAGTCAATTTACATACCTTTTAATTAGATTTCTATTTAACATGATCGGATTATATCTTACACTACTTTTGCATCATTATAACAAAATAACAATTTGTAAAAAGAAAAATAAACACAAGTCCTCATAAGAACGTCAATCATGATTGAAACATAAAAAAAATATATATATAAGGAGATACCAATGTGTGGGAATAGCTAGGTAAACTATCCTAAACCTTGGGTCATTAAGGTGTATGAAAAAACTATCGTACACTCTTTAGATCTATGCAAATGAAAGCAAATAGATATTTAAACATAGATCCATGAAAATAGAAGCAATACCTACATGCGATATAAACGTTTCATGATCAATTCTAGTTGGTGAAGAGGTGATGCAAATTTTGAAAACTAAGAGATCTTTCATCATATAGCTTTCTTTCTTGGATCCCAGCACATGAGGATGGTGGAATCCTCTCTAATGGGATGGAGGCTAGGGTTTCTCTCTATGGAAGGCTGAATGGCAAAGATGATATAAATTCTAAACCCTTAAGGGGGTTTATTAGATGTTTATTAGTTGACACGAAAGACATGCAAATTAATCCACTCTCTAGCTTTTCTTTAATAAAATGTTTATATATCTCAACATGTTTAGTTATGTCATGTTGCACTAGATTGTTAGCAATATTTATGGTTGCCTTATTATCACAATAAAGCTTCATTAGTCCCTCAATTTTGATCCTTAATTCTTCAAGTAGTTTTCTCAACTAGAGGTGCTCACACATACCTTGGGGCACAACTCTCACTTCTGCCTTAACGTTACTTCATGCCACCATTATTTGTTTCTTACTTCTCTAGGTTACAAGATTTCTACTAACAAACATATACAGTAACCTAAAGTAGATCTTCTATCTACAATTGAGTCTATCTAATCTACATTTGTAAATGCTTTCACTTGAATCTGTTCATTCTTTTATAATAATAAACCCCCACTTGGAGTTTTCTTGAGGTATTTTAAGATTTTGTACACAACTTATAAATGCTCCCTTTTAGGTGCATGCATGAACTAGCTCACCATACTAACAAAGAAAACTATATCTGGTTTGATACGTGACAAATAAATCAACTTTTCCACAAGTCTTTGATATCTCCCCTTATTGACACACTTTTACCACTTTCGACAAGGCTAATTTTATGGTTTGGGTCAATTGGAACTTCGGTAGGCTTGCAACCTAGCATTCCTACTTCCTTCAACAAGTTAAGTGTATATTTTCTTTGTGTGACTACAATACTAGTCGTTGAACACCCCACTTCCATACCCAAGAAATATCTTCGAAAACTCAAATCCTTTATCTTAAATTCCCTTGTAAGTTCCTTTTTCAGGTGAAATTTCAAACACATCATCCCCCTATCAAAATTAAGTCATCAATATATAATATTAAAATGATTGCTTCACCTTCCTTGAAAGATTTGAAAAACATGTTGTGATCTAGCTAACTTTATAGATACCTTATCCCCTTAATAGACTTTGAAAAACGATCAAACCAAGTCCTAGAAGATTGTTTTAATCCATATAATGATCATTGTAACTTGCACACCTTTTCTCTACCATAACTTTCTTTAAAGCCAAGTGGTAACTGCATGCATATAGACTTCTTCAAGTTCTCCATTCAGAAAAACATTTTTGACATCAAATTGGTGGAGAAGTCAATTTAAGTTTGCCGCAAGAGACAATAAGTATTCCTCTTGGCAAGGTCAGTGAATAGTGTAATGCATTGAATTTTTTTTTGTCACACGTTATTATTGGAATTACTTAAAAAAAATATCTGGTTGCTAATGGATCATGCATTTGAATAGGAGACTTTGTAGGAACGCCTAAAAACATGAGTTGTGCGTAATTATCTCCCTGCATAAAGATAGGAGCCATACTATTAATTTCCTCTATAAAGAGGCATTTCCGATATCATCACAAAACACCACATTCCTCTCTCTCTCTGTTCTTTGAGTTGTTGGATATTTGAAGCTCTGACAATGGCTACCAATAAGGCATTGACACTGGTGTTGGTCATCCTTTGTTTTGTTCTCGTTCATGAGGTATGTGTTAGGGAGGTTTTAATTTCTTTTTTCTCATGGAGAATGAGGGAAAGGAAATGGGAAAATAACCAAAAAAATAAAATAAAATGAAAATTATAAGGGAAAGTAAAGAAATAAATTTGAAGGAACTGATTTTTATATCAATCTTCAACTTTTTTTGCACTTTTTTTTTTTTTTTTCTGTGAGGGGATGAGAAGATTAAAAATGAGTAAATTTTTTCCTTTTTTTAGCATTTTAATAAATTTTAAAACTTCATTTTCTAAATGAGAAAATTATGCTATAACTGGTTTTTAATTCCAGAATATTTACATTTTTACCATTAATCCTTGAGACTTTTTTTCCAAATCTTTTTTTGGGTCCTTTCAAAAACATGAGTTTGGGTTGATTCCCCTTTAGCCCACTAATCCTTAGAAAGGGAACGAGTCTAAAGCATAAAGATATGAAAACTAAGTTTGGGTTGTAATAGTTATGAAAAATAGTTTTTTTATAATAGTTTTTGAAATATATTCTCTAATGTTTTGTGAAATACTTGTTTGTTTGAAAACTTGAAATATTTTTAACTTATTTTTAAAATTTTTAAACATGTTTTAAAAATAATTTTTATATTTAAGACTTTATTTTTAATCATTCTTTATGTTTGTATAATTATTTTCTACAACTTTCAAAAAATAAATGAAAACAATTGAAAAATAGTTAAAAATACATTATTTTCTATTTTTAAGAACTGAAAACAAAAATAGTTTTTTGAGTATAAAGTTAGGACCCCTTTGATCATGTTTTGTAAAACTTGTTTTTAAAAACTATTTTTTTTTTTAACTTAAAAATAGTTTTTAAAAGCAAGTTTAAAAAAACTATTTTTAAATTACACGATCAAACAGACTATTATTTTCTTATTCTCGAAAACAGTTTTCAAACAAGACCTTAGTCTGCTTGTGATAAGTCTATGTTGCAATCATTTTTCAAATTAATATCATATGAAACTTTTTTTTATGATAAATTTTTAATTCTAAAGTTGTTGGATGCCGTTTCATTTATGCTTGATTTTTCTTGAATGATCGCTTAATTTTGAACCTCCATTCTAGTAAAAAAAAAAAAAAGTAACAATAATAATAATTAAGTAAAGAACCGATGCGAGGGGTTGAGTTAGTTGGATTAAGTCACACCATAATATTTTCTATTATTATTATTATTATTATTATTTCTGATTTAAATTTAATTTTGAAATTTTATGTCAGTTGGAGACAAAGAGTGGACATCTGGTGACAGCTAATGCTGAAAAAATAGGTAAGTCCAATTTTATGCAATCGGAAATAATTAATCTCAGTGGTTTATTTTCCTTTTTTTTGGAAATTAAACAAAGGAAAGGGATTTAATGATACCAAAATTCTGAACAGAAAATATACTGATATTTTTAGTGATATCTTTCTTCCAATAATGTTCGTTAAAATTAATGAAAAGCATTTCATTAACCAACATACTTTCTCAAAATTTTGTTGCATAATTCTGTTTTCTTAAGGAAGAATTTCCAATAAAAGTTAGTAATTTGGGTACCCAAAATTTATACTATGACCAAATAATTTTTTTATGAAATAGAAACTCTATATTTGTATAAACAGTGAAAGATAATAAACCAAATAGCATTTGTAGGAAGTGGGAAAATCTAGTTGAATATGAAAAAAATCATATGAAATGTCATTGGTGTTGTGATATTGGGGTTTAGTATCTTGAATTTAACATTAAGGTAAAGGGTTAATTTCATTTTATTTTTTTATGAGATTTTGGTTAAATATATTTAGCCCCATAGGTTTAAAATTTCATAGTGTACCTCCTTTATTTTGGGTGAGAGGGGAGATAAGTGAAAATAAGAAATGAAAAAGATAAGGAATGTATTTAATAAAATTTTAAATTGGGGTTAGGAGTATTTAATCGAAACCTTAGAGGAGGAGGTCATGAATGAAATTTACCCTTAAGATAAACGCTCTTAGCCTTGTGTTTTCCTCCTCTTCTCAATATAAATTAAGAACATCTGTCATTTTATCTTATAAGAAAATAATAAAATTAGCACAATTTTTTACAGTCTTTTATGGGTAAATCATGCAAGTTAGGGGTGACAATTTGTATTGGTAAATCATATTCATATCATGTTAAAACTTAGATATTCTATTATATAGTTCAACCCAAAACTTGACACGAATAATAATCGTATAAAAAACATGAGCTCAAATATTACTTAATTATTAAATAGATAATAAGTTGTGTGACCCATTTAATAATCGGGTCCTCCTATCATGTTGACATGGGTCTTGTGTATGTCTGCATGATTAATATATCAACCAAATATGTTTTTTACTTAATTGACATATTTATTTAAAAACAAATTTAAAATGAGTCAAATATGGGTTGAATAGTTTAAAGATATAACTTAGTTAATAGTGAGATTATTAAATAGGTCAATTCAAGTCGATTCGGGTTATATAAGTTCATCCAAAAATTACCTGTTTATTAAATGAATTATGTAGGTCGACTCAAATTTGACTTAAACTCATTTATATTCAACCCAAAGTCATAAAAAAATGTGTTAGGTTCGTTTCTTGTCAACAAATTATATCAAATTTTGTCACCCATAATGCAAGTCTTGTTTAATTCTATTGTTGCATATTTTAGTTTCAATTGTTGTCCTTAAACTTAGCATACCTCTCATCGAAAAATAGTGGAAAATGGTGCATAGTTTCCAACATATAATAAGGTTTGATGACTGATGAGGTAGGTTGATGTTGATATTAAAATATAGCTGAAAGAAGTTGTATAAATTGTCAGACTGCAAATCCAAGTGTGCATACCGATGCAGCAAGGCGGGCTGGCATAAGCTGTGTCTTAGAGCATGTAACACTTGCTGCGAGAGGTGTAACTGCGTGCCACCGGGTACTGCCGGCAACGAAGATGTCTGCCCTTGCTATGCCAAGATGACCACCCATGGTGGTAGGCACAAATGTCCTTAATTATTAGGAACAATTTATTATCGATCTTCAGGTTTCCATGTATATACAATACGTACAAGTACATATGCAACTGTATGCATGCTTACCAAAATGTACAAGAATAAAACCAGAAGCATGCAGGTAGGTATTTTTCCTTAATGGATCTTCATCTCTTCTTCCTTTGCCTCTATTTTATTGCTTGCCCATTTGAATTTAGGTTATGTTTGGTTCCAGAAAGTTTTGTAAAAAGGTCATACCAAGCACATACTTGATACTCAAGTCCTATGCAAGAAAGCGATTCAGTGTAGTAGTACAATATATAGACCAAATATCTCACGTTGGAATCTCTAAAAATCCAGATCAAAAGCATAGATGGAATTTATTCCTTGCTACAAAATAAAAGGCAACATCGGGGAGGTCTCCCACACGCAAAGAGCAAATAAAGTAAGCTGAATAAATGGACGGAATAGATTCTAAGGGCACTTGGGCTTGTGGCCATGTGTCTTGAGACTGGCATAGCATGGGCACATATTCTTGTTGCCGTAAGTGCCTGGAGGAACGCAGTGGCATCTCTTGCAGCAAGTTTTACATGCGCGGCTGCACACATTCTTCCTCGATGCCTTCCTGCATCTCCTTGAACATGCATAACTGCAATCTGTTTCATCCATTAGGAAAAAATATATATATATCAGCAGTGATTTCCACTTTTCAAGCTCTCCATTCTGATTGTTCTACCTAATATTTAGGAGAGAAAACAAAGCAGTACGTACATATATTTACATACAACAGAGGATCAATATTTAGTCCAATTTATAAAAAATTTATCTTCAACCAATCATGTAAACATTCTTCAGGCACCCTCAATAAAGGGAATTGGAGATTCTGATCCAGCCATAGCCATAGAGAGAGGGAGAGAGTACAATGTTATCAAACTTTCAAAAATTATGTGTAGAGCTACTTACTGATTTTCCGAGGATGAGATTTTTTGTGCAGAGCTACTTCATCTCTGCTTTCATCCACCTGTACCCAAAGGATTAGATTCAAGACACCAGATCAATTGGACTGCCAAAACAATAGTTTGCAAGAAAAAAAAAAAAAAAAAGAGATTGGGTTTTTAGCTCAGATGTTCTTCCTTAGGTATCTTGTTGTAAGATTGGCCAATTCAGGCAGAAAAGTACCATCAGAGAGAAAGACTTACACTTGTAAGAGAATGTTCTGCATTACTGATAACCAATGAAGCTTCTGCAAAAGCCTGAAAAAAAATGTACATCATAGTACAAAATTAATCAAATTTAGGCCCAAAAAAAAAAAGAAAAAAAGAAAAAGACCATGGAACTATGATAGAGTTTCTAAATGCAATGCACCTGCAGGAGAAGGATGGAGATAATGAAAACTGAAAAGAGCTTCATGGTGATAAGGAGGAGTAGGGGCTACAGGATTTTGCAGATTGAAAGTGGGTGAAGAAGAGGATGGCCTCTTTTATAGGGTTTTGGTAACTTTAGCTTATGATAGAAAAGATGGTAAAAACTCACAGGCTTGGAGTTGAGGGACTGACTGATAAAATATTAAGCAGGTAGGACAACACTTTTTTGGTAGCTTCCCTTGGCATTTTAGCCTTTAGTTTTTATTGCATTAGCTATAGTAGTGTTGCGTTGGAGCAGAGTGGGTGGTGCATGGACCAGAGAGAGAAAGAAGATGGTCCCCTTACCAATTGGCCATGTCTCATGGCATGTGAATG